>NC_140377.1:6492500-6497500 GCF_054491055.1 Hypomesus nipponensis | reverse complement strand
AGCTGCAATCTGAATACTGCAGTAAGGCTGTGAGCAGGCCAGGAACCAGGAAACTGTCTGTGTGTCTCAGTGATGAGTTTCAGAGCCCTGGGGCAAGGTGTCTCCAGTGTCAGTAACATTCACTGACTGCTGACGTATTTGAATGAGATGAGATGACGTGACCAGAAGGTAGGCAGTGTATACAATCTACTGCTAGAGTGGTTTAACCTTCATGCAAGCACATATTAGTATGCATCAATGCAAATCTTTCAGCAATGCGGCCCCACTTTACATGATGTTGTTCAACATTTCACTCTCTGTATGTGAGTGTGGTCGCGGGAGGTTGATATACATTTGTGTCTCTGTTTTGTGAGAGATTATCTACATGTTGATATGTATATCTGTGAGTGCATGTTTGCCTTTTTGTGTGAGCGCATTTGTGAGTTTGTGCGTTTGGGCATGCCCCTGTACGCACGCGCATTTCCAGGTGTATGCATGCGCGCGAGCGTGCGTGTGTGCGCGTGCACGCGCATGTTTGTGCGTGTACGTGTGTGTACGCGTGTGTGTCTGTGTGCACTTCCAGAGATGCTGCTGGTCCAGATGGACGTGTCTGGGGGGGAGGGAGAGGACATATGGTGCTGTTGCGTGACACTGGCGTAATGTTAGTGTGTCAATAGCGTGATTTATGACGGAGGGCTCGCAGACACAGCCTCGGGAGGTCTGGAAGGGTGTGTGTGTGTGTGTGTGTGTGTGTGAAGAATGGCTGGATGGTACTTTGAGTTACACCCTGCTACAACTATGGTGTAATCAGAGGCAAGAAGGAGTGGATGAATGGAGAGATGAATGAATAGAGAAATAGACAGAGAGATGCAGTGCTGAATGACGAGATGAGAGGAAGGTGTGGAGCTGTGGAAAAGGTCCAAGACGGACAGATGAAGATTGATGTGAGAACCTTGAGACCCATAAGGGTCAGCCATAGAGGGATGGAGGGTTGGAGACAAAGGAAGAGACGGACAGACAAAGATGGATGGAGGACAGTAAACGAGCCAAAACTATTGACCCTCCTCTGACATGCTGACCCTCTTAATTGCAGAACAAATGTGTGTTTCTTTAGCCTGTCTTTTCACAGAAGGATGAAAAAGCAACACGCATCACTTTACTGTAACACCGCAGACACCAACCAATGAGGACGCAGAGTGCCCCAATACTCTGGGGACTCAGGGCCAATGAGGTCGCAGAGGGAACCATCACACTGGGGAGTTGAAAAGGCTAAACATCAGATTTAACTTCCGCATCTGGTTGCCACATATTGATATATTGTGTGTGTCATGTGTGTATAGCCCTGTGTGTAAGTGAGCGTACCCATTGTTGTGAGTGGAAAAGTGGCACTTTATGCATATGTCTAGGATGTGTGTGTGTTGTAACCGGGTGTGTGTGTGTCCTTGGGCGCATTGCTCTCTCTCCAGCCTTCATTAGCTAGTCTCCTGAGCCTGCTGCTTGTTTTCCTTAAAACAGGAGATTGCTTTTCAAATGCCTCTGCTTCCACAAGACAGCCAGGGCAAGCCACTTATCACAATTAAAGAGACAAAACGTGTGGGTATGGATATGTGTGTGTGTGTGAGAGAGAGACGGGGAACAGAATGAGCAAGAGAAAAAGAGGTTTCTTGAACGCAAGGGCAAACGTGTCTAAAGGATACATGCGCGTGAGAGAATACCTTAGTACATGTTAGTGAGGGTGTCTAATGAACGTATGGTTGTGTCTGTATGTGAGTACATTTGCGAGAAGGTATTTGAGTTTATGTGTGATTTAGAGAGTGACTGTGTATGTATACGTGATTGTCTGCGAGAGAGAGACAGGGTGTTAGTGTGTGAATGAGAGAGAAGGTGTTTGTGCGGTAGAGTGTGTGGGTGTGTGTGTGTGTGTGAAGTCAATCCAATAAGTCCTTCCGTCATGCTCTTCTCTTGGGCGTTTTTCTATGATGCGCTGAATAAAATAAATAATAGATTTCCTTGCCTTTGTCATTTTCCCTTCTTCTTGTGACTGTGGAGGAGTTCCTCTTCTTAGGAAACTGCCTCTCCATGTCACTCGTCGCATCCCCCTCTCCCCCTCTGTTCCACACTCACTCTCCGTTGGCTGAGGGAAAGTTGACGAACAATCATTGCCAGAGCGCTGCATGTGTGTGTGCTCAACCGAGTGTGCGTGCGGGTTTGCGGCTGAGTAAAAAAGCATGCAGAAAGAGAGCGTTAAGTGAGGAGAGAGCGAAACAAACCTAGATCAATAGCTGCACCCTGTGGCTGAGTGATGTGTTTGTGCACACGTGTGTGTGTGTGTGTGTGGGTAAGATGATTTGTGCATCCTCCTATCGAGTCTATCCTCTAGGAAGTGCATTCAGCCCTCTGTCCTACAAGGAAGAGAAAGAGATGATTCTAATAGCTTATTTTCCTGCTGAATGGCAGACAGGTGGTGATGTGTGCAGGCACCCACCAGATAAGGTCTGAGCCCCACACTGAGCTGCCTTTGTCAGGAGGCACAATCCCTCCGTTGGTCCTCACAATGCTACGCTAGGCTAACAAGCTGACACAGCACACATACACACACTCTACTCCCAAATACATCCCTCATAGCTCAAGCATACAGAAACAAACACACACACACCAACACACACACTGCTGCCAAAGAAGTCCCACACAGCTCAAGCATACAGCAATTCACACACACACGCACACACACACACACACACTCACAAACACTGTACTCCCAAATTCATCCCTCATAGCTCAAGCATACAGAAACATACATACACACACACGAACACACTCAATTGCACACATGTACAAACACACAGAAACACAGAAACCCACCGCCAACATGTCTCCCAAGCCATTCTCTCTCTGACCTTCATCTTTCCTAACCTACCCAGGCGTCCATCTCTTCAGCTTCCCGATCCTCTGCTGAAATACATCGACTCCTCTGGGTCCACCACTGATGGTCTTGCTGATTGGACGGAGTATGGAAAGACACACTGTGCATCATTTGAATTGTGATGTGAGTGTGTGTGTGATTTGTGAGTGTGTGTGTGTTGCATATGGTGTGCAGAGTAGTGCAGTCTTGTCTGCCTGGGGCGAGACTGTTGTGATGCTATATCTGTGGTCTCTCCAAGCTCCTGTCTCTCTCTGGGAGATCACATTATCGTCCTCATTATTCTTATTATCATCATCATTACTACCATGACTACGCTGCCACATGAGGCCTGGGCTTACCATGCCAAACTTGGACGTAAAGGGACACCCAGGGGGTTGTGTACGTTAGTGTGTACTTGAACTAAATATACACTAACTTGCTTCCATGTTGCTGTGCACATACTGGGTGCCTGGGTGCCATCCGCACACAGGATGTCACACACACACGATGTCGTAGACACAATCTCACACTCCCCCATTTCACGCAGGAAGTCACCAGTACGATACACACACAGAGATACTTTATGTATTTAAAATGCATCAACGTTGGTAAATAGTAAATAGCTTTAATATACAATTGAAAAACACCACATGATACACATGAGATTGAAATGAACGTCTTTAAAAACATTCCAGGTGGCTGCACATACATACTAGAGTATCGTGCTCTATTACCATCAGAGGAGAGCAGCTATGGTTCATTCAACTATGGAGCACGGCCTGATCCCTGGGGTGAGAGGCCCACTGCCCACAGCCCCTTCCCCAGCACCGGGCCAAAGTCCTGGGCCTGGCCACCCAAAGGTCTCCTGGAGGTGGTAGGCTAAGGACTGAGGACCAACACTACCACCTCGGGGCACTACCAAGCCTCGATAGGTTGGACGGTGGGGGGAGTGAGAAACAAAGATGGAGACAATCACTCCCTGGTAGGAAGAAATGGCACTGACCACTGTGTGTAATAGCTCTAAGTGCAACGCGTGCTCCTGTACCATACGCCAGCTATATTGTATGTCCACATACTGTAGCTTGAAAACTCCCTTTTCTAATGTACTGAACCTTAAAATGTTTGTGTATTTATATATGTACAATAAAACACAGACGGTGAATCAAAGCAACATACTGCTACAGTCAACAATTTAACCCATCAGTGTTATTCTTTAACAAACAAATAATTCTTATATAAATTATTATACAGTATATGTACAATGTAACATCATTGCAATCCAACCCCACTGAAATAGTACCTGATAAGTCAATAGATGGTACACCGTACACAAGATATGCGTTAGATCATCACACACATGCATGCATAGTACAACATGTCTCACAGCAACCCTACAGTACAGAGTCCCTATCTTAGACTTAGAGAAAAATAAATCAAGACACCTAATGTACTTTGTATTTAAAGATCTTATCTCTGCCACAAATGCAAAAGCAATGCTCGCTCACAAAGACACACACGTTTGTGTGTGATGCCACGTAGTTCAGTAACGATGTGAGGAACTTAGAGAGAGGTGGCCTGGGCTTATTCAATAGAGGATGTGTTCTATGTTCTGTTTATCACACAGAACCACAACAAAATATAATAAATGGAACACAATATCACTGCATAATAGTGCATCTGACCCAATGGTGTTTTACTTATTAAATCTTAGTAAATCAATGGAATGTTTTTTATCTAATGACTGACCCCTAATTTTGAATTTGGATGGTGTGTGAGTGTGTGTTTGAGTGTGGAGCTCCCTGACATTATACAGAATGTAATGTAATGTAGTTAAAAGCCACAAGACTTCGGGCCATATTATTCTTCAGAGTTTGAGATAATTGGCTTCATCCAGCAAAATCCACGCTACACACACACACACACACACCAATTTAGACCCAATCAGGGGAAGAAGTGCAGGGTGGGGGTGGTAGAAACACTGTGTCAATAAATAATTGAGGAAAGCAGCATTGTTTTGCTGTTGTTGTTGCTTCTGTTTTTGAAATTGCTCACTTGGGGGTTGTCAGCACTGTTCCTCATTTACTTTGCGTGAGTGTGTGTGTGTATTGCGGCGCATGCG
>NC_140377.1:6265000-6490000 GCF_054491055.1 Hypomesus nipponensis | reverse complement strand
AGCCAACTGACAGGTACGCTGACCATCACCACTAACAAACACATAGAAATAGTTACCATGGAAACCAACATCTGATCAGCTACTCAGGACACGAAAAGAAACAACCACAGAGAGAGAGGGAAACCAGATAGTCAGCCAGCCAGCCAACCAGCCAGATAGCCAACCAGCCAGATAGCCAACCAGCCAGATAGCCAACCAGCCAGCCAGATAGCCAACCAGACAGCCAGCCAACCAACCAGCCAGCCAACCAGCTAGATAGCCAACCAGCCAGCCAACCAGCCAGATAGCCAACCAGCCAGCCAGATAGCCAACCAGTCAGCCAGCCAACCAGCCAGATAGCCAACCAGCCATTCAGCCAACCAGCCATTCAGCCAACCAGCCAGCCAACCAGCCAGCCAGAGCCAGCCAGCAGGCACAGTCAGAAACCACAAAAGGGACAGAACCGGATACAAACAGCTAGACCCAGGACCCTGTCCAAGCCGTAGTGCTTTATGAGTTTGGAGGACGATAAAAGTAGGCCATATTCATTTTGCTGCTTATACACTAAACAGGCTTATTGATCTTCAGTGTGTTCTTAACCTAAGACTGTGTAATGATAAAAGTCAGAGTGTGGTGGCTCCAACACACTGTGGCTGAGGGTGTGTGGTGTGACAGGCTTATCCTGCAAAGCCAAATGCAAACTGGGATTGGGTTGGGTTCTGGGTCTGTGGAGCAGAGAGGACAGAAGAGGGTTGGAGAGCAGAGCTGAAATAACACATCTTCTCCTACCTTCTGACCACTCTCCTACGAAGGAGTAATCCACCCCAGGACACACCGGGACACCAGTCCCATCTCCAGGTCAGGTACCTTGGCATACGGTCCACTAGAGTCCCTGGTCTTACTGGGGCCTAGCCAGGCACCATGGACAAATATGTTCGAAATATGTGTGGCAGTAATATGTGTGTGTGTGTGTGTGTTTAAAAAGACATAACATACAGCAACAATTTCAACAGTTCATGAGGAATTACATTTAAACATCTTTCCATCCTCTTTCACACGCAAACACATACAGCCCCCAGCCACACAGGGCAGTTTATAAGTAATACCATCCATCTTAGCAGACTTCAACTGCAGTCAACACTGAGAGACGGAGGAGAGAGATATGGCCCCTGGTATCGAGAGAGGGGGGAGGTGAAGAGAGAAGAGAGAGGGGTAGAGAGCGAGAGAGGAAGAGAGGAGCCAGGGAAAAAGAGAAACAGAGAGGCATGAAGAGAGACAGAAAGAGAAGAGAAGAGAAAGAGAGGGGGAGAGATAGAGGAGAGAGAGAAGATGAGAGATAGGGAGGGGTAAGAGAGGAAAGAGACAGAAAAGGAGAGAGGGGTGAAGAAAGAGTAAAGATTAAGATCAGTGGCCCTTGGTCTAGATGTAAAGGAGTGATAACAGTTGCCTGAACGTGCACAGTAAACTGTCCCTTGGGAGCAACCACTCTCACACACACACACACACACACACACACACACACACACACACACACACACAACCTTCCTATTGCCTTACTACATTCTACAGACAATTACTGTAATATACAATCATGGTTCTGATTCTTTAATTTCCTCCTCGTCGTCTCTCTCTCTTTCTCTCACTCTCTCGGGCAACCGGGGGCTTTTCAGGAACGAGAGGATTAGCGAGAGACGAGCTGATGTCAGCGGAGGAGGGTAGAGGGGGAAGCGCGGGCGGAGGAGGAGGAGGAGAGGAGCGAGGAGAGCGAGCGAAGAGAGCGAGTGAACGGCGGTATCAAACGCTGACCTGTTTTGGGCTGATAAGCTCAGTGTGCTTTGTGCAGAAGCCACTTGCTTTAATTTGGGGACTGCAACATTCAGAATTAATTAGCCCCAAGACTTGGTGCTGCCTCTGCCACTGTAGCCCACCACGGCTAATGTACATAATAATGAAGCCTACCACTGCTAACATACATACAGTACAACACTGTTCATGTATATATAGCCTACCATTGCTGAAATGCATAGCCTGTCTAGCATGCTATTGCTTGCCTGAGTAGTCTGCTATTGCAAACATATATGTAGACTAACCCTAACAGATATGTCGCCTACCATTGCTAACTGTAGCCTGATCAAACATAAAGGCCTATCCAACAGCTCAAATACAGGCAGCCTAAGACTGCTCTCATACATGTATCCTACCATAGCTAACATACTGTACATGTAGCCTGTGACTGCTGGCATACAAATAGCCTGGTGAAGCTAAAATGCAAACGTCTCACATACAAGACTTTGCAGTGCAGTAGTACTGTGTAGTAGCTATAGTAGTGTGTAGTAGCAGTAGTGACAGTAACGTTGATGTGAAGTCGGCAGTGTGGCTGAGTGCTTGTCCAGCTCTGTGTATCCCTACCTCAGCAGGACTCTATGTAGGCCATGTTCCTCACGTTATTTTCTTAAACTTATCAGGCCTACATGGACATCAGGGCTCTTATCATAAGTGGCAGCCATGAAATATGCAGAGCCTGTCGCGGGCCTTGCATCGCTCACCTTCTCTTTCTCCTCCTTCTCCTCCTCTCCCTCGCCTCCCCCTCGCTTTCTCAAGCCCTGCATCACTGCAGACAGGGCACACGCTGCGTAGAAACGCGAGAAAGGGAGAGAGCGGGAGAGGGAAGAAAGAGAAGAAAGGAGAACCTGGGGGTTGACTGACTTGAACACGGCAGACACAGTGTTGGTGTCTGGTACACACCTCCAGACACATGTCACCACCACAGGAACACACTCCAGACACACGAGGTTCGGAACCGGGCAAACAGCAAGCCCTCCCAAGCGCTTTTCATTTTCAAAGTTTATTGAATGTATACTTTTTTTCTGGAAAATACTTTGGCACATAGAAAGCATTTGAGAAGCATTTCTGATATCTATCATACAAAGCACACAGGATAGCAGGGATTGGTCCTCTCCAGCACTGAGAGTCAATCCTTTGTTTTTTATTTATCAAACATGAGCTGAGGTTAATATAGTTCATGCACAAAGTTGCCTTCTTTGCCAGTGCACAGCCAATAGAAAACAACATACACAGTTCAGCTGGAAACAGTTCTCATCCAAAGCTTTTACAATACTGACCACATTTGTTTAAAGACACATATCATAACATTTGACACAGGTTTCTATATATATTTATATATGTATGTATAGGTATTGGTAGTTGTTGTTGGTCATATTCGCAAAAACAGAAGTCCGCCCTGTTCTTATCTACAAAGCACATTTTGGCAGAAACGAGACAGCTATGTTGGCTCTGCAGATGGAGAGCCAAGGAACACCCCTCTCCTGTTCATTAGAACAGCCAGCTCACACACAGCGCTGCAGAATGGTGTCCCCTAGCACGGACACAGCGCTGCAGAATGGTGTCCCCTAGCACGGACACAGCGCTGCAGAATGGTGTCCCCTAGCACGGACACAGCGCCGCAGAATGGTGTCCCCTAGCACGGACACAGCGCAGAAGAATGGTGTCTCCGAGCACAGACACAGCAGTGTCCCACAGTCCCAGACCACTGTGGAAACCCTTTCCCTGCAGCGTGTAACCAGCTCTGCAGCTCCCTGAAGGCCCTCTGATGAAGAGTCCGATATGATGAGGCACCAGATAACCAGGGGTAACAACTGGTAACCTGCAACTGCCGACACTCGTTTCAGCAGCGGTCGCCATGGTTACTAAGACTGACTACAGCCCACTGGGGTTGCCGTGGTAACTGACGCCTCCCCCACCCCCACCCACCCAGCCACCCACACCCATACCTCCCCCTCCCCCCTTTTTACTCTATATTCCACTCAGCAGGTTAGTTCTGATCATGTCTACCACAGGATTATTGCTAGCTTGGGTACGGCAAAACAAAACAACAGGACAGATACGACTTCCTGTCTGACTCACAGAGCTCCCAGCACCGAGTCCTTCACAGCGCTCCAATCAGACAGCAGTGTTTCACAGCAGTGATTAAAAACCACCAGTTACATTATGGATACACAAAATCCGGTCACACTCTCTCACCATCACCCAACCAGATACATATCTTTCCATGTCTCTGGAACAGACCACAGGACAAGAGGGGTCGGGCCAGACCAAGCCTGGTTTAGGGGGAGAGGGGGATGATGGAGGAGTGCCTGAAGGACGTGGGTGTGGCTAAACAAAGGCTTGTTATGCGGACCTTCATCACAACACCACAGAAGCGAACACACACTCAAGCAGGTGTGTACCGCCACACATACACACCTTGTAAACATAAACCTTTTTTATCATGCTTTATAACAAACCAAACCCTTGTTCCCTCTCATTGCTTATATGTATACTAGAGAAGGAGGATCGGTACTACCTATCGCTATGTAGCTAACTTCGCTCCAGGCATAACAAAAAAAATAAACTCATGCAAACAGATCTGAAGTAACATTCCAGTTTCTGCTGGTGTGGGGAGCCCATTGACTCTGTCATCTCAAGAAATGACACCCACACCAAAGAAAGCAAAAGGTATGGACCTGAAATAACCAAGGAGCAAGAAAACTGATACCACAAATTACACACATTCTAGATTATCATAAGGAATGCAGATAGTTATGTGAGACATGTGAAAGCGTGTGTGTAAGACTGTATATGTGTGTGTGAGAGAAAGTGTGTGTGTGTGTGTGTGCGTGTGGGTGTGTGTCAGGACTGTGTAGTGCACTTTCTCTCAGTGTGGGACTGCAATGTGATAAGTCTGAGTGCATGTGTGTGTGTGTGTGTGTCTGTATACTGTATCTGTGTGTGTGTCTGTGTGTCCATGTGCTGGGCCTTAGCTGTGTTCTGGGCTAGCAGAGGGGAACTCTGGGTTGATGAAGGAGAAGCCCTCAAACTCGTCCTGGTCCAGGTTCTGGATGACTTCTTGGTCTGGGGGGGTCAGGACTGGGGGATGGCGGGTGAAAAAGCGATCAAAGTTCTCCGCCTCCTTTCCGCACTGTGGTGGTGGTGGGTGGTTGGGTCGGGAGGGGGTGGGGGGTGGGGGTGAGGGGTAGAGAGGAGAACAAGAGAGAGATGGTGATGGACGGAGCAAGGCATGAGAAAACCAGAAGTCTGGAGTCAGACGTGACATCACGGTGCATTCCTTCGCGAGGGCGCTACTTTTGAAGCATGGGGCATGAAGTACACAGCAACCTTCAACTGAACCTGCTCAGCTCCCCAGGCTGAGGACGGACAGCACAGCACTTCACAGGGACTGATCCGATCAATCACACGCACACACACACACACACACACACACACACACACACACACACAACGTCAGGACCAACACACACAGACAGACGGATGACACGCACAAGGGAGAGAACAAACGCTGGGTGGACGGAAGGAGGGATGGATTGTTAGGAAGGGAACACAGAAAGGCAGTGTGGCAGAGAGATGAATGACAAGAGATGAGGCTCGGCCAACAAACAGGAGAGCACATCGAGAACGACAGACATTCAATAAAACTCAACAGTCTTGTCAGGCGAGTTCTGCCAGTTTGACAGTCAGATAGGACTCGACAGCACTGAGAGGAGCCAACACCAGGTATGTACAGACGTATCCTGAAGAGACAGCCCTGACGGACAGACAATAACTAGAGGAGCATTGAGAGGCACTGGATGTGTACTGAGAGAGAGCAAGAGAGAGGGGAGGGGGCGGGGGTGGCGAGGAGAGATGAACAGAGATTGATGGAGAGAGAGAAAGGGAGGGGGGGGTGGGCGAGGAGAGATGGAGAGGTAAAGAGATAGAGGAGTAGCGAGACGGAGCGAAGGAGAGGTAGAGACATGGAAAGGTGGAGAACGAGAGCGGGAGAGCGACAGAGGTAGAGAGATCAGAGAACCTGTGTTTGCAGAGACATCGGAGGAGCATGAAGCTACTCGCGAATATTGCACACCTTCAGTTCAAATGGTGACCCCTTGGTCACACACACACACACACACACACACACACAGTAGCCTGGTCCAGAGCTGCAGATTCCAGGACTTGCCTCCTACATTCAGCTGAGGCCAGTCTTATTCAGGTGCAGCCCCATCAGGGCAGAAGACAGCTGCATGAAGAACTCCGAAAAAAAACCTTAACAGCAGTGGGGCCCCCCGGCTCTGTATGTGTGTGTGTGTGTGTGTGTGCTTTCATATGACATCATCTTAACCTTATTCTACTTATGGTTGACCTGATTCCGCCGTTACTGGACCATAGAAATGCAACATATAGAACCGATTCAGGCCTTTAGCTAAAATGGCACACATGCATACACACACACACACACACACATTCCTGCCTGTAGCAATAACAACAATAGAATCTCCCATACAGGCAGTGAGCTGAACGAGCGTCGTAAAAGACACAGCCGAGCCCACAGTATAATCTGTCTGTCACTCTAAGCTACAGCCCCCTTTATATCTGCAGCCAAACACAGGAGCACACTAATAACCGAATCATAATCGCACACACACACGCATGCATGCACACACACATTACCAAACCATTGACCCTGCTGTACCGCAATCAGTGTCTCATATGGGTCTGGTTTCCCTCGCTCGCCCTTGTGGGTACTAGGACTGACTCATTGGGCTGAATGTGAACCCTAATGTGTGTGTGTGTGTTTGTGCTTTTAGTAGACCACAGTTTTTTAGCAGAGGGTAAGAGATAGTGTGTATGTGAGCATGTGTATCTGGGACTGTGAGAATGTGTGTGTGTGTGTGTGCTTTCATCCGGTGTGTGTTCCATCAAGAACTGAGAATTGAGGAGAGAGCTCGTCTCTGTCCTCACAGATCGACCCGTCCACTGCCATTAGGATCACAGTTACCACGGTGACTGCTGGGGGTGGGGTGGGGGGGGGTGGGGCGCTATGGCAACACGACTGACACCACCCCCTCATCGACAGAAAATGTTGTGACACAAACACACGTGCACGGCACACAAACACCGCAGAAAGACAAGCCTGTCTCAGAGAGAAGTCTCAACGACAGAAGTAGAAAGGACAAAAGGCAGAAAAAAGAGACACGAAAGAAGGAAGCGAGAAACAGAGAAGAGAGATGTAGAGGGGGAGAGGGGGATAAGAGAGGGAGAAAGAGGAGAGAGATGTAGAGGGGGAGAGGGGGATGAGAGAGGGAGAAAGAGGAGAGAGATGTAGAGGGGGAGAGGGGGATGAGAGAGGGAGAAAGAGGAGAGAGATGTAGAGGGGGAGAGGGGGATGAGAGAGGGAGAAAGAGGAGAGAGATGTAGAGGGGGAGAGGGGGATGAGAGAGGTGGAGGGAAAAAGAGAATAGAGTGATAGTCAGGTGGGGAACACACGGAGAGATCACAGCTTCTGGAGTTGGCAGGAACATAATGAGCTGCTAAACACACACACACACATGCACACGCAGAAACAACCCCAAGCACACACACACTCTCCCCACCCCCCACCCCCAGACTGTCTTTCTTACAATACCTGTAAACCCACTTCTCACTCCCCTGCCCTTTTTCTTTTAAGCTATTTCCCTTCCCCCCCTCTTTCCCTCCCTTCCTCTCCCTCTCTTCCTCTCCCTCCCTCCCTCCCTCCCCCTGCTCCTGTGTTCCTGGCAGAGAGAGGTGAGGGCTGAGGTGAGACTGCCCTGGGCACCGTCTGGCCTGCATGAATAAATGAGAGAGAAAAAGAGCGAGTGAGAGAGATAGAGAAAGAGAAAGAGAAACAGAGAGAGAGAGAGAAACAGAGAGAGAGAGAGAGAGAGAGAGAGAGAGAGAGAGAGAGAGAGAGAGAGAGAGAGAGAGAGAGAGAGAGAGAGAGAGAGAGAGAGAGAGAGAGAGAGAGAGAGAGAGAGAGAGAGAGAGAAAGACGGACAGGGAGAGAAGGAGATGGAAATGCAGAGAGAGATAAATAGACAGGTTGAGAGAAAGGAGGAGCAAACGAGAGAAAGACCGACAGACAGGGAGAGAAAGACAGAAATACAGAGAGAGAGAGGGAGAGAGAGATAAAGAGATAACACCAGACAAGAGAGGGAGAGTGTGAGGGAGAGTGTGAGAGAGCAGAGAGGCGGAACGAAGGCAGTGGGTTGAGAGAGAGATAAAAAGAGAGAGGAAGAATCCTGCCATCCTTATCGGGTCTTCAGATTATGTGGGACTACAAATCTGTCTTTGAATGAACGCTCTTCCACTGAAGGCATGTCTTAGTGTGGGATTAGGCCTAATCTACGACTAGGGAAGCTGCCCTATGTACACCACTACTGTGATCTGCTCCAGTCCGTGGTCTGCCATGACCTTCCTACAACAGTATGACTGACAGTCTGGACTCTGCACTGGACCACACCAACCAAAGCCCTCACCAACTCCAATGGACATCTTCAACATTTTCGTCACAGCCAACCTCATTACCACCATCCTCATCGTCATCCCCCCACCCTTTTTACCCTCATCATCATTACCACCATCATTATCGTCCTCGTCATTGTCACCATCTTTGTCATCATTCTTATCACCATCATTATTTTGATCATGCAGGTCTACTTACCTGTGTATGTGTTTCATCAGGAAGGAGGAAAAATAACTCATTAGGAAGACCGTAGAAACAGGAAAGAAAATAGAGGTAGACATTGCAAGAAGAGGAGAGGAAAGGGTGTGCGGGTAGGGGAGGGATTGGGAGAGGCGAAGGTTGGGGTGAGGAGAGGAGGGTAGGTGAAGGTTGGGGTGAGGAGAACAGGGAAGGGGAAGGTTGGGGTAAGGAGAGGAGAGGAGGGTAGGTGAAGGTTGGGGTGAGGAGAGGAGGGTAGGTGAAGGTTGGGGTGAGGAGAAGAGGGTCGGTGAAGATTGGGGTGAGGAGAGGAGAGTAGGTGAAGGTTGGGGTGAGGAGAGGAGGGTAGGTGAAGGTTGGGGTGAGGAGGGTAGGTGAAGGTTGGGTTAGGGTTGCAGTTGGACCAACTTACAGCCTTGGGTTTGAACGGAGGCTGGACTTCCTTGTTCTCCAGCTTCTCCCAGTCCATGTAGCGGAAGAAGCCATGCTCTCTGATGTCCCTCTCCCCCTCGGGCCCACAGCCCAGACGCTTCCCTGGGTGCTTGGTCATCAGCTGGACAGGACAGGGTTAGAGGTCAGGGGTTAAGGTTAGAGGTCAGGGGTTAGGGTTCAGTGAAGAGGTCTAACCGAACCTGCATGTCGTTTTTTTTATTAATTTGCTGTTTGTCTATCTATCTATCTACCTACCCACTCACCCACCCATTCATTCATTTATAACTCTACTCATGCATTGATCCATACCTTCTCGGTTCTGTGACTAGCACGTCTTAAGACCCCAAGGGGCTTCCTGAACCAGTGCCTGCCCATAGTACAGTTCATTCCGCTTGATCCCAATCACTGTTTCCACATGCACTGTGACAGGACACTTAATATGCCTGGGCCTGCAACACCTCAACAAGCAGGGCCAAGGGCGTCCGAGAGAGTCTACCTCCCTCAGGAGACCTAGTCATAACTCATTACATTAACACTTAAACAACACTGACCACGGGTAGTCTTCATGTCATATGAACTTAAGGAGTGTAGGGGCAACATACACACGTACACACACACACACATACACACACAGAAATGTGCTGTTTAATGCAGCATGTTTGACAGAGCTGAAATCCTCAATAATCTTTTGTCCGAAGGTACTTCTTGCACTGTTGAACCGTGATACTACACACTGCATGGGTGAGTGGTGGCTTTTGTCTGTGTGTGTGTGTGTGTCTGTGTGTGTGGTTGTGTATGTCTATGGGAGTGTGTGAGGTTGTGTGTATATGTGCGTGGGAGATAGTAACTGTGTGTGTGTGTGTGTGTGTTTCTGGTGTGTGTGAGCGAGTGTACGTTGGGACAAACGGCTGTTTGACTAGGTGTTGAGTAGTTGAGTTTAACACATACAGCGTTAGAGTAGTCGGGGCTGAAACAGAACAAGCCAAGGCTTTGTAGGCACCTTGGTGTCCATTAAATATGCATGGGGCGCTGAAGTATTACAGCATGGCTGTGTTAGCAAGGGAGAGGCAGGGGATAGGGCAGGTCCCTACTCACTCACTACACACCCCCACAACCTGCCCCACCCCCACAGTGGGCCCGTAGAGTGTAGCATGCATTAGTGATGATTATTGAGCATAGTTCTACTACAGTAGATCTCCACCAGAGCATGAACGCATGGATGCCCCTCCCACGCTTCCCTGTGGTCCTGATAGGGTTAACTCCGCGCGCGTGTTTGTGTGTGTGAGTGTGCGCGTGTGACAGGAGTGTGTGTGTGTTGGTGTGTGAGTGTGTAACCATATGGTAGAGGATGATTATGAGAATGTGTGTGCGGAGGTGTGTGGAGGCCGATAGTGTGTGTGCTTGTGTGTAGGTGTGTGGAGGCCAGTGAGTGTGTGTGCTTGTGTGTAGGTGTGTGGAGGTCGGTGAGTGTGTGTGTGTGTGTGCTTCGTGGGGCAGATAGAAGTGGTAGGGGAACGCATACTGTAAACCAGCGGGGCCCCACAAAGTAAAGGGTGAGAGAGGGAGGGGCGTGTGAAAGCTTAGAGCGACTGAAGGACGGAAAGATAAAGACAAAGTACAAAGAGAATGAAGAGATAGCAACAGGGAGACGGGAGGCAAAGACGGACGGTGGGAGACGGAGAGGAAGAGCGCACATGAAATGAGCAGAGCACAATGGAGGCAGGGGAGGGAGGGAGGCCTGGGAAGAGAGAGAGAGAGAGAGAGAGAGAGAGAGAGAGAGAGAGAGAGAGAGAGAGAGAGAGAGAGAGAGAGAGAGAGAGAGAGAGAGAGAGAGAGAGAGAGAGGGGAGCGTCAAAGCAAAGAGAGGGAGGGCCACAGAAATAAAGAGGAGGCAGAGAGAGGAGAGCAGCACGTCTGGCTAGCGGAGACCTCTGACATTTCCTACCCTTTCTGCAGCATGACAGATGAGAGAAGGGGAGGCCACAGGATTATCAATAGGATGACTGTGTGTGTGTGTGTTTGCGTTTACGCAAGTTCCTGTGTGATCTAACTATAGGATAGGTTCTTCCCAGTGCAGTGGCTGGTCGAGGGTGCAGCCGGAACCATATCCTTGAGAGCTGAGGCCCAGGAAGAAGACTATGTCTGACCCAGAGTAGACTGCTCTGCTCTGGATAGATATACGAAGGATAAGACACATCAACTGTTTTACCCATAAGCCGTTGCGTATTTTGCAGAAATAAATTGCTCATGGACCAACATGGGGCCAGCTGAATGTATTACAGTGGCAAGAGAAGCTAAATTTGGCCTCTAGGTGTATTTGGCCTCGAGGTGTATTTATGTGTACCGTACACAGTTGGTCATCGCCATGCATAATTCCACTTGATTAAAGACATATCTAGAACAAATTGTGTGGTAACTTGGTGTTACGATCGTTCGCATATTTTGTTTGTTTTAAGGTTTATACTACTGTTACGTTTGCTCAATTTGGGTTCTGATGCTGTAGGTGAGGAGTTGTCGCAGGTCCCATTAAATCTGAACTTCTGCGTTGTGATGGAGCCATTTTATTGACCTTGATATACTCCCCGTATATTTCAATTGTATCAATTGAGTAATATCAATGTAATTGATATCTACCAGGAGTCCAAAAGGCTAGTGGAAAATGTCGCCTTCATTCTTTGCGTTGACCCGGTGTTTCATTTTTTTGTGTAGCTTAGTTAGATTTAAGTAATATTTTTTAGAGTGTACATCATGCTATTTATTTATTTGAAGTAGATTTGACACAGAGAACACCTAAAAAAAAAAGTTTAGAAAAAAGTTCAAACCTAAACATTTTAGTTTATGTTAATGACAATTTATCTCCAATTAAGTTCAACTTAATTTCCTGACCGTTTTAGGTAGGCGGTACTCAAGGTTTTTGTCATTGTCAAATTGATATAATTTAAGGAAAATGTCACCAAATGTTTTATTAGTTAGATTAACATAATCCCTTTTACAGTGCACCACTCAGGTACCCCCTCTTACCACTGCATGTTCTATTCCTATAGCTTACATGAATGCTACGCTATCAATAGCTAAGCTTATGCTAGTGATAATATCGCCAAGCTCTCAAGTGTTTTAAGAGGGTGTGTGTGAGCGTGTGTTAAAGTGTGTATGTGTGCATGAGCGTGTTAGCGTGTGTGCGTGGGAGAGAATGAGAGACAGAAGATCAGAGAGACATTCTAGTGAAGAGCACTGTAGCATATCTTAAATGGGTCTGCATGCAGATGAGAACACCATGCTCAATTGCGAGAGAGTGGGAGATGGGGGAGAAAGAGAGTGAGACTGGGAGAAGGAGAGAGTGGGAGTGAGGGGAGGAGAGGGAGGTAAAGACAGAGACGGAGAGGGAGAGAGAGAGGGGATGGGTCTGAGCTGTGGGGGAACAAGGGAGCATCCATACATTGCGCTCTCTCTGTTTCTCTGTGTGTGTGTGTGTGTGTGTGTGTGATTACTGGGGGCACTGAAGCGCAGCGTCAGAGGATGAGACAGAGGAGGGCTTGATGGAGAGAGCTGAGTCCATTTAAGGCAGTAATCAGCTCACACACATATATGCACCAACACGTAGACAAGCACACGTACACACACACACACACACACAAACACACACACAGTCTGTGTTCATGGGAATGACTGGTCGAGAGAAAGGCTTCTGTTAGCAACAGTGGTACCACAGCCTGCTCTCCAAAGTGTGATTAAGAAAGAGAATCCCACACAGACACACAAACGCATACACACTAATGCACACACACTAATGCACACACAGACACTCAAGGAACCTTTCTGCGCTGAGGGAAATGTCAGGGCCTCATTTGGTATGGGGTGCTATTGGGAGGCTTGTTGGGAGAGGACTCGGGAAGTTGACGTCTTCTACGGACAACTGAGCTCACAGTGCAGGCTTAAACTATTAGAGCTGCTCTCTGCCTCTGTGTGTGTGTGTGTGTGTGCGCGCGCGCAGACAGACAGAGAGGATGTACAATACAGAGAGAGACAGGGAAAAAGAGAAAGACAGAAAGAGAGAGAGAGAGAAAGAGAGAGAGAGGAGGAGACAGGAAGCTTAACAATGAACACTGCAGAGAAAGTGAGGGAGGGAGGGCAACTCTCTTTCACAGTAGAGGTGAACAATGTTGTTTCACACACCACATACACTTCCTCACAACGTGTTCAATTATGCAGCCCATCTTGATGAAGCCCCCGCCCCCCCCCCCCCATCCCCCTCCATCTCCTCCTGCCATCGCTTGACGATGACGTGTGCCCGCACACGTATCATTGCAGCATGTGTGTGCGTTTGTGTGTGGGTGTGTGTGTGCATACATGTGCGTGTACGTTTGTGTGTGTGTGTGTGCAGACTCACCCCTTTGCAGATGGCGACAGCCTCTTTGGACATGGACTTGGGGTAGGACACATGGTGCTCCATGATGGACTGGAACAGCTCATCCTCATCTTCACCATCGAAGGGAGGCTGGGGAGAGAGGACGTGCACACACACGCACACACACACACATTCATCTTAAGGCTCCCCAAAAGCCCTCCTGCCTAATACACATACACATGCACACACACAGCCCCAAACACTGACCTGTCCAGCTAGCATCTCGTACAGCAGCACTCCGAAGGCCCACCAGTCGACAGACTTCCCGTAGGGCTGGTAGGCAATGATCTAAAACACACGGCATGATGGGATCTGTAGGAGTGTCTGAACCTGGACCCAGAGCATGCAGAGACCTGCATACAGACCTACACACAGACCTGCATACAGACCTACACACAGACCTGCATACAGACCTACACACAGACCTGCATATAGACCTGCACACAGACCTGCATACAGACCTACACACAGACCTGCATACAGAGACCTGCACACAGACCTGCATACAGAGACCTACACACAGACCTGCATACAGACCTACACACAGACCTGCATATAGACCTGCACACAGACCTGCATACAGACCTACACACAGACCTGCATACAGAGACCTGCACACAGACCTGCATACAGAGACCTACACACAGACCTGCATACAGACCTACACACAGACCTGCATATAGACCTGCACACAGACCTGCATACAGACCTACACACAGACCTGCATACAGACCTACACACAGACCTGCATACAGACCTACACACAGACCTGCATACAGACCTACACACAGACCTGCATATAGACCTGCACACAGACCTGCATACAGACCTACACACAGACCTGCATACAGACCTACACACAGACCTGCATACAGAGACCTGCACACAGACCTGCATACAGAGACCTACACACAGACCTGCATACAGAGACCTACACACAGACCTGCATACAGACCTACACACAGACCTGCATATAGACCTACACACAGACCTGCATACAGACCTACACACAGACCTGCATATAGACCTGCACACAGACCTGCATACAGACCTACACACAGACCTGCATACAGACCTACACACAGACCTGCATATAGACCTGCACACAGACCTGCATACAGACCTACACACAGACCTGCATACAGAGACCTGCACACAGACCTGCATACAGAGACCTACACACAGACCTGCATACAGACCTACACACAGACCTGCATACAGACCTACACACAGACCTGCATACAGAGACCTGCACACAGACCTGCATACAGAGACCTGCACACAGACCTGCATACAGAGACCTACACACAGACCTGCATACAGACCTACACACAGACCTGCATACAGACCTACACACAGACCTGCATACAGAGACCTACACACAGACCTGCATACAGACCTACACACAGACCTGCATACAGACCTACACACAGACCTGCATACAGAGACCTGCACACAGACCTGCATACAGAGACCTGCACACAGACCTGCATACAGAGACCTACACACAGACCTGCATACAGACCTACACACAGACCTGCATACAGAGACCTTCACACAGACCTGCATACAGACCTACACACAGACCTGCATACAGACCTACACACAGACCTGCATACAGAGACCTACACACAGACCTGCATACAGACCTACACACAGACCTGCATACAGACCTACACACAGACCTGCATACAGAGACCTACACACAGACCTGCATACAGACCTACACACAGACCTGCATACAGACCTGCACACAGACCTGTGTGGAGTCGTCTGTAGAGACCTATATAAAACCTGTATGCAGACACCTAAACACAGACCTGCGTGGGGACCTTCTGGAAACAGAGACCTACATTGCTCCACGTGTAAAACACAAGAACAAAGATTTTGGACTCTTTGCAGTTGGATGCATAGTGCGGTGAAGTACAGCGTGCGCTTGTGAGAGCGAGTGTCAGTGCAGGTGAGACGTGTGACCTGCTGAAGTCGCGATGCGTCAAGCACTCCGTCACAACATCAATAATACAGCTCTGGAAAGTGTGTGTGTTGGCACAGAACACACACCTCGGGAGCAATATAGTCGGGCGTGCCACAGAAGGTCTTGGTGGTGACACCATCCAGCATGTTCTCCTTGCACATCCCAAAGTCGGCTATCTTGATGTGACCCTCTGCGTCCAGCATGACGTTGTCCAACTTCAGATCCCTGCGGACGATCATGCACACACACACTTCAACTCTGAGTCGCAATAAACCAATCAGAGCGTCATCTCACATTCCCTTTAAGAGCAGCGCTTGTTCCATGGCGGATTGCTATTATAAAGGCGGATTTGCCAGGCGCACGCCAGGAGCGGTTCACAGCCAAGGAGACCGACGTTCTCGTCAGGGCCGTAAAAGATCGCTCATGCAGCTCATTCAAATTCTTATTTTTATATATATATATTTTTTTATATATATACATATTTTATATATATATATATATTTTATATATATATATAGCTATATTTTTTAATTGTTTAGTTCTTAGAATTAGTTTAACTATTGTACTTTTTTACTTAATATAAGACCGGTAAGCCCTATATGTTTATTGTTCGCGCCTTCCTGGCACAGTAAATTCCGTGTTTGTGTAACATGGCAAATAGACTGAATTCTGATTTTGATCCTGATGGAGATGGGAGAAGAAACCCACCCAAATTATCTTTGGTTAAACAGGCGTGGGAGGAAATTGCCACAATTGTTACAAATCAAGTTCACATACATAGAGATTTCTCATGAAAATCTGTTTATAATCATTGAAGAAATGTAACATGCCATAAATCAAAACACTGTAACATAGCTCCGCAGAAAGAAGACCCTGGCCTTGCCAGCAGTGCGCACGGACCAAGCTTGCGCCCTTAAAATAGCATCTGAATAATACAAGTTTTTCCTAGTCAGTGGCGGAATTGTTTTTCGGAAACTGCAAAATAGCATCAGGGAACGTTTGCGCCGGAACACGCTACGCTTTTCGCTGAACCGCCCACTGGAGCGCAGTCATTTCGACGTGCGTCTGTGGAGGGAAACGTTGGCTTTGCGTTGTTGACTAAGTCAATTGCGCTGGGTGCAAGATAGGGCCCTTACACACAAAGCGTGTTGTAACAAACTGATAACAGTAGCACAATCATCCAAATGTGGTAAATGGGGATATCAGTCTGCCAGTTCACGGTACTGTCTGGACGGAGATGAGGAGCTCGGACATGAGGAGCTACGAGATGAGGAGCTATGTGTGAGATGGGCGTGAGGTGTCTGTGTGTGTGAGAGATGGGAAAGAGGTGTGTGAGACTCGAGCGAGGCGTGTGTGAGGCGTGTGAGAGGTGTGTGAGAGGTATGTGAGGTGTGAGTGAGGTGTGACGTTACCTGTAAATGATGCCCTTCAGGTGCAGGAAAAAAAGGCCTATGGCAATCTCTGCGGCGTAGAACCTACACACAAACACACGTAAACACACACACACACACATTCAGACACAGGGAGGGGGAGACAGAGAGAAAGAATATCCGTTTATTTGAGGGATGAGAGTAAAGGTCATTGCTGTCTCTTCTGTGCCAGATATCAGCTGATAAGATCAACAGGAAGCAGCAAGATGCACATCCTGTCGACAGTGCTGTTGTGTGTATGTGTGTGTGTGGGTGTGATTACGTGCGCAAGTCTGTGTGTGTGTATTTGTGTATTTGTGTGTGTGTGTATGTGTTTATACTCACACAGCATGGGGTTCCTTGAACTTGCCAACCTGCTGTATCTGATACATAAGGTCTCCACCATTGATGTACTCCATTACAAAGTACAAGCGGTCCTGGGGGAGGAAGAGAGAGAGAGACAGAGAGAGAGAGACAGAGAGAGAGAGAGAGAGAAGGGGGGTAGGAGAGAGGTGGAGGGTTAAACAAACCCAGAGATGTAAACCGCCTCGGCATCCATCCACACCAATACAGACTAGTGCTGGATTGCAACTACTGTACACTTGCAGTTGCATGCATTTGGGTGTGAATGTGTGTGTATGAAGGGGAGTGAAAGTTGAGTGTGAATAAGAGGAAGGACGAGAGGCGTGTGTGTGTGTGTCTACAGTATATCTGCGTGTGTGTTTGCATGGTACAGTGTGTGTGTGTGTGTAATTGCTTTTTTCCCCGTCCTGGTAAGTCCTATTTGAGCAGCTTCCTGGGAGGCAGTCTGACGTCCTCTGGTCAGGGAATTACTGTCTGAGAAGGATTAACGACTTCAAGGGTGTGTGTGTGTGTTTGTGTATGCATGTGCGATTGCGTCTTTGTGTGCCGCGTGTGTCCGTGATTGTGTCTTTCAGCGTGTGCGCCGACGTCAGCGTGCGTGGGCGTGCGTCGTTTCCCTGGGCGTGCTGCAGGTGTGCGATTGTCTGTCGGCGCACGTGCGCGTGTGCTGTGCTCGTGGGTACCATGGTCTGGAAGCAGGAGTGCAGCTGGGTGAGGAAGGGGGGCTTCCCAGCCAGGGCCAGGACCCTCTTCTCCACCATGGTGCACTCCACGTCGTCGTCCTGGATCACCACGTCCTTCTTCAGGATCTTGATGGCGTACAGCTCCTCCGTGCCCTTGCGCTCCGCCAGCATCACCTGGAGGGACACACACGCGCCGCACGTGTGCGTGAGACACAGAGAGCCGGGATACGTGGGAGTGTGTGTTTTGAGTGAGTTTGAATGTGTGTGTGGGTGTATGGGCGCCTACACGACATGCAAGGGTGAAGCCCCCACCCGTATGTGTGTGTGTGTGTTTGTGCGTGTGCACGCGTGTGATAGAGTGGGTGTAAATAGAAGGTAGAGGACGATGGCCAGGGGGGGAGGAGAGAAGCAGATGAGAGAGAGAAAGAGAGAGAGAGAGAGAGAGAGAGAGAGAGAGAGAGAGAGAGAGAGAGAGAGAGAGAGAGAGAGAGAGAGAGAGAGAGAGAGAGAGAGAGAGAGAGAGAGAGAGAGAGAGAGAGAGAGAGAGAGAGAGAGATTGGCAGCAGTCAAGCAATTCAGAAACATATTCTCCATAATCGAGAAATCTGGAAAAACATCTGCTCTGAATCAGGCCTGTAGGATACACATACGCGGGTGGGAGCTTTCACAACACGTTCTGTCTCCGTGGAGATGGGAGAAACTGACTAGGGTGAGTATGAGTGTATTTATGAGTTTCCACTGTCTCTGCGTTAGTATGCAGTAGTGTGTGTGTGTGTGTGTGTGTGTGAGAGGTAGGGACAGTGGAAAGAAGGAGGGGAGGAAAAAGGAGTAAATTGCTTCTTAGTTCTCCTTCAACAAGGTCAAAACAACTTTCAAATCCAAAAGACAGAAACTTTCCAGTGTGTCTCCACTGTCCTGGTCTCTCTATACGAGCCAGATTAAGCATATGACGGTTATACCCTTGGTGTCATTTACTCTGGTCTAACGTCATGTTTCTCTGTGGATCCTTAATGAAGCACTCACTACTGGAATGACGAGTCTCTTTCCTATTGTCATCTCCTCAACCTTGTCAAGAAACCCACGTGAGGAGAGAGGTTGGAGGAAACTTTGGTATGGTTATAAATATGCAGCTGGGAAAACTAATGGGACTGGCAAGGTCTGGGATTTTACAGAGGCACAAACGGATGTAGAGACTCTGACAGCAGAGAACTTAGAAGTGTGTCTCTCTGTGTGTATGTGTGTGTTTGTGTGTGTGCGTGTGTGGGTCTCGGGGGTGTTTATCTATGTGTCCTGTATGTGGGTCTGCAGTGAGTGTGTTTGTGTGTGAGAGTGCTTTTCCCCGACATGCCCATATGGTGACAGTGTGACTCTATGTAAATACAAACTCAGTAAAGTTGAGCTTCAGAGAGGACACCATCTGTTCTTATCCTCTGCATGCCCAGCCGCAAGGACACACATTGGAGTAGCACATGTCAACATTAGACATTGAAGTTGCTATGTCACAGGTAGACATTTCTATGTCATAGTAAGAGGTTACTATGTCACAGGTAGACATTTCTATGTCATAGTAAGAGGTTACTATGTCACAGGTAGACATTTCTATGTCATAGTAAGAGGTTACTATGTCACAGGTAGACATTTCTATGTCATAGTAAGAGGTTACTATGTCACAGGTAGACATTTCTATGTCATAGTAAGAGGTTACTATGTCACAGGTAGACATTTCTATGTCATAGTAAGAGGTTACTATGTCACAGGTAGACATTTCTATGTCATAGTAAGAGGTTACTATGTCACAGGTAGACATTTCTACGTCATAGTAAGAGGTTACTATGTCACAGGTAGACATTTCTACGTCATAGTAAGAGGTTACTATGTCACAGGTAGACATTTCTACGTCATAGTAAGAGGTTACTATGTCACAGGTAGACATTTCTACGTCATAGTAAGAGGTTACTATGTCACAGGTAGACATTTCTATGTCATAGTAAGAGGTTACTATGTCACAGGTAGACATTTCTATGTCATAGTAAGAGGTTACTATGTCACAGGTAGACATTTCTATGTCATAGTAAGAGGTTACTATGTCACAGGTAGACATTTCTATGTCATAGTAAGAGGTTACTATGTCACAGGTAGACATTTCTATGTCATAGTAAGAGGTTACTATGTCACAGGTAGACATTTCTATGTCATAGTAAGAGGTTACTATGTCACAGGTAGACATTTCTATGTCATAGTAAGAGGTTACTATGTCACAGGTAGACATTTCTATGTCATAGTAAGAGGTTACTATGTCACAGGTAGACATTTCTATGTCATAGTAAGAGGTTACTATGTCACAGGTAGACATTTTTATGTCATAGTAAGAGGTTACTATGTCACAGGTAGACATTTCTACGTCATAGTAAGAGGTTACTATGTCACAGGTAGACATTTCTATGTCATAGTAAGAGGTTACTATGTCACAGGTAGACATTTCTACGTCATAGTAAGAGGTTACTATGTCACAGGTAGACATTTCTATGTCATAGTAAGAGGTTACTATGTCACAGGTAGACATTTCTACGTCATAGTAAGAGGTTACTATGTCACAGGTAGACATTTCTATGTCATAGTAAGAGGTTACTATGTCACAGGTAGACATTTCTACGTCATAGTAAGAGGTTACTATGTCACAGGTAGACATTTCTACGTCATAGTAAGAGGTTACTATGTCACAGGTAGGCATTTCTATGTCATAGTAAGAGGTTACTATGTCACAGGTAGACATTTCTACGTCATAGTAAGAGGTTACTATGTCACAGGTAGACATTTTTATGTCATAATAAGAGGTTACTATGTCACAGGTAGACATTTTTATGTCATAATAAGAGGTTACTATGTCACAGGACGAGACGAGGAGGAAAACTCATTCTTAAGGAGACACGACAGTGTTATAAAAATCAATGTTCACGCCATAAAGCGATATCGCCATGTCATACATGCCACAAAGAGACAAAAACATGTCTTCAGGAGACCTAATTATGGCACAAGGTGACATTACGATATCATAGGGAGGCATTATGATGTCGTAAGGTGACATTCGACGTCAATAGGGAGGCATTAGGATGTCATAAGGAGGCATTACGGTGTCATGAGGAGACATGATCATTGCATGAGGAGGAATGATCATGTCATAAGGAGGCATTACAGCATCAAAGGAGACACCGTCATGCCGTAAAGAGACAGCTTTGCTTCTGAACAGGGCGTTTGCAGGTAGCCTGTGTCTAGGCAGCCTTCCATAGTGCTGCATTAGGATGGAGACTGTCTTGTGTCTAATGGCTTCTGCATTACCTTCAGTCGACACACAGGGAAAACACGTCGCCCCTGACCCAGGGATGCAGACAGATAGGTGTGTGTGTGTGTGTTTGTTCAATATTCCAGTAATGATCAACTCTGTCACTCCACACTGATGTATCCATATCGCTTTAAATGCCTGTTGCTATGGAAACAGCAGGCAGCCAGAACAGAGGTTTAGATAGACAATGCCGACTCTCTTTCCTCTCGCTCTCTACCTCTCTCTCCCTTTAGCTCTCTTGTCTTTTTCTCCCTCCATCTCATTCACTCTTTCTTCCTCGCTCTCTTCTTCAACCTCCCTTTTCTCTCTCAGTCTGCTTCTCCATCCCTCCATTTATCCTCGTCTTTCTTAGAACCTTAGAACCCATCTCGACCTTCTTTGCTCTGCTTGGCCAATCTCCCCCCCCCCCCCCCCTCTCTCTCTGCTTCTTTCATTCATCTTTTCCTCCCCAGCCTGCCGCTCATTCTGTCCCTCATTCTCAGTCTTCACCCAGCTATCAAATCCTCCACCCCCCATGCCCCTTGTCCCCCCCTTCCCCCCTCCGTCTCAGTGATATGACCATGTCCTTGTCTCTGAGCTGATGACCTGCTCCTGATTCCCCATTCAGACACACGGTCGGACCGAGAGGAGAGAGAGGGCGGGAGGAAGGTAGACAGAGAGGGAAGAAGGGGCGAAGGAGGAGAAGGAGAGAGAGGGATGTTGTGGGAGGGGTGTTGACACACACACACACACAAACACACACACGCAACAACACGCGTATGCAGGTTACCTTGCCGAAGCTGCCCTTGCCCAGCACCATGAGGAAGTTGAAGTCGCAGAGCTTGATGCGGTCTCGGTTGCCGTTCGAGTCAAACTTTGAGGCGGCGTTGGCGGACGAGCTTTCTGTGTTCTTGGTGCTCGGGCCAATCTTGGCTCTCTGCAGAAGATGAACACAGCGACATCATCAGAATGGGACAGCACACAGTTTCACCTTTAAAAAAAAAACCTCCATCCACATCTGCCAACTGCACAGTGCATTTGGTGCAGTCTTCACCACACAAGGCGATTTCAAACGTTGAGGATGGGGTGAGGGGCGTCATTGAAATATTTAGGACGGTCAGTTTAAGTAGTGAACACTGGTGAGCAATGACATACAACACAGCGGACAGTGATAGCTCTTCCCATATTTGTAGGCTCTGAGAGATTCAGCTGCAGCACAGCCGTCAGAACGAATCCACCTTGACTCCTCTCAAGCTTTTCTCTGAGTGGAAGTTTGAGTTTGTCAGTTCAAACCACCCTTCTCCCCTCGGTGTCTGTGTGTGGGTGTGTGCGTGCGTGCATGTGGTGTGTGTGTGTGTGTGTTGCTATGTCTGAGAGAGAGAGTGGTGTCAGCTTGACTCTTCCATCCTCTCCTCATCAATGGATAAAAGGCTCTATCTGTCTCTATCAGTAATACACACACACACAGACACCTCTCTTGTCTCAGTGTTGTGTGGGGTTGTGTTGCAGGGGAGAGCTAGGGGTATTTGGGAGCAGTGGAGCATGTTGAAGCCGATGCTCTCACTTCAGACAGAGTCTTCAGAGATTAACGTTTGTCTGCCTCCCTCCCTCCCACCCACCGCATTAACCACAAGCCAGCCTCCATTCTCTCTCTCTTTCTGAGTCTGTGTGTGTGGTGGGGGTGGAATGACGTTCCCTTGTGTCCTTACTTAAAAAAGAAAAAAAGAAAAGGTAATGTCACCCATGGCGTTGCGATGTTTGTGAGCCATTAGTGCGCATGGGACAGAGGCAGCGAGAGAGTGCATGTGTGTGTGTGTGTGTATGTGCGTACACGTATGTGTGTGCGTACCTAATATGCACAGTGTACCGAACAATAATGAGGAAAGAAGCAATCGATGCAGGCAGCCTGCGTGTGTGGAGTACATGTGAGCTTGTGTGTGTGTGTGGGTGTGTGTGTGCGTGTGTGCAGGTGTTTGTGTGTATGTATATGCATACGTAAGTGAGTGTGAGAGAAAAAAGGGATGGGGTGAGATGGTGGGATACAGGTCATGCTACACAAGTGAATATCAATGCCCCTCCCTCCCTCCCTCCCTCCCTCCCTCCCTCCCTCCCTCCCTCCCTCCCTCCCTCCCTCCCTCCCTCCCTCCCTCCCTCCCTCCCTCCCTCCCTCCCTCCCTCCCTCCCTCCCTCCCTCCCTCTCTCTCTCTCTCTCTCTCTCTCTCTCTCACTCTCTCTCTCTCCAGCTTTAACACTTCTCTCCTCAGATAGCTTTGCCCTAGAGGTTGAGTGAATGTGTGTGTGTGTGTGTATGTATGTGAGTGTGTGTGAGATAGCTGGCCCCTGGAGACAGAGTCTCAGAGAGAGTCTGAGGAGACAGTTCCACTGTGACCTTGACTAGAGGGAGCAGCAGCCTAGACCAGGGAGGGAGGGAGGGAGGGAGGGAGGGAGGGAGGGAGGGAGGGAGGGAGGGAGGGAGGGAGGGAGGGAGGGAGGGAGGGAGGGAGGGAGGGAGGGAGGGAGGGAGGGAGGGAGGGAGGGAGGGAGGGAGGGAGGGAGGGAGGGAGGGAGGGAGGGAGGGAGGGAGGGAGGGAGGGGAATGGGAGTCAGGAGGAGCAAGGGAACAGGGAGGGGTGGAGGCGAGAGGAGGGGCAGACAGATAGAGACTGATAGACAGGCAGAGAGAGGCAGAATGAGCGAGTGAGAAAGGCAGAGAGGCGTAGAGGAGGGAGAGACAGACAGATAGATGGGGAGACAGAGATAGAGTGGGAAGCGAGTAGTGCTGAAACAGTGTGTTGCAGTGGGTGGCATAAGAGATGGATGGTTGGATAGATGGATAGAAGGATGGTTGGATAGATGCTGTGACACCAGGGCTGGTTAGAGGGCAGCAGAGGAGAGATGGATGACAGCGAGGATGAAAGGATAGGAGGAGCACAGAGACGTGGCAGAGCTATCCCTTGCTGCCATGCCAAATGTGTTCAGGAGTGAGACCTACCAACGGAGCTGGTCAGTCACACACAAACAAACACACACACACAGACATGCGCGCGTCTGGCTCCACAGCTTGTCGGACCGGATGGCAAGTGCGCCTGCCAAACGCTAAGAGCTCACCCAAAGAGGCTCACACACACACAAACACATATGCAAATAACACAAACACACACACCTCAAACTTCTGCCGGAGCTCCTCATTGCCCTCCTCTCCCTCTGGGGGCACGGGGACGTTGAAGTACTCTCCTTCCTCCTGAGACAACAGTTTAAACCTGAGAGAGAGAGAGAGAGAGAGAGAGAGAGAGAGAGGGAGGGAGGGAGGGAGGGAGGGAGGGAGGGAGGGAGGGAGGGAGGGAGGGAGGGAGGGAGGGAGGGAGGGAGGGAGGGAGGGAGGGAGGGAGGGAGGGAGGGAGGGAGGGAGGGAGGGAGGGAGGGAGGGAGGGAGGGAGGGAGGGAGGGAGGGAGGGAGGGAGGGAGGGAGGGAGGATGTTAGCCAATATTCTTATGAGAGAGACAGAAAACGCATTAACATAGATTCTTAGTTAGTTTCAGAGACTTCAAGATTTCATCAAAGATTCACTGTATATTTGCGCGCAGTTCTCTCTAGTTAGTCAATAACTAGTTCGAGTCGTACGGTACTTAGTGCAGTACCATACATTAGCAGAGTACCAAACCCTAGTTAGTCAGGGGCAACCAGTATTAAACTAGTCGGCAACATCAGATACTCTGAGAACCGACATCCGACGTCTCCTCATGCCAGATTCTCATGACATCCCTCTCTTCCTGCTTGCCCCATCCATCTCTTTCTCTTTCCATTCCCCCCTCCTCGTCGTCTCTCTCTTCTCCCTTCAGTCGTCCTCTCATGTGTGGTCCCTGACGCCGCCAGGAGGCACGGGGCCTTTGGAGCTCCGCACAGATGGAGCAGGAACAGAAGAACACACACATTCTCACACACTCTCTTTCTCTCAGACACACACACACACACACGCAGGGACGCACACACATTGTGTCTCTCTCTTTCTCTCACAAACACACGCAAACTTCCCCCACACACACACTGTCGCACACATGCACAAACTTCTTACGCACGCACACACACACAGACACACTCACACAGACTATATCAGATTTTTAATGGCATCTCTCCCACTCCACCTCAAATGCTGGCATCTCATTAAAAAGCTCGACATGGTCGTGTCAGCAATATGAGAGAGAAAGAGAGAGAGACAGAGGGAATGACAGCGAGAAAGAAAGGGAGGAGTAGAGAGGTGCAGGGATGCACTGGCACTGAGCTGCACCAGCACGATAAGGAGTGGTGTTTCTCCTGCAGGGTAGAGGGGAGGAGGAGGTCAAAGACAGGAGGAGGAGAGGGGAATAGAGAAAGTGGGAGAGAAAACAGAGGAGGGAGGAGCAGAGGAGAGGAGGAGGTCAGAGAGAGTAGAGGAGGTCAGAGATAGGAGAGGAGGAGGGAGGAGGCTGGCGAGAGGAGCAGAAAAGGGAGGTGATTCTCCGGCAGAGCGGTGGTGCCAAGTCGCCACCAGTCACCACCCCCCCCCCCCCCACACACACACATCCCAACACTCACAGCCTGTACGGCGTACCACTCTCCCCTCCTCCCTCCACCTCACCACCCCTCACGTCCCCTCCCCTCCTCCCTCCACCTCACCACCCCTCACGTCCCCTCCCCTCCTCCCTCTACCCCCACTCATGTCCCCTCTCTCTCCTCCCCACCGACCCCCATGTCCCCTCCTCCCTCCGTCTCACCATCCTTCCACGCCCTGCTTCTGCAGCTCGGAGATGCCGAAGGACAGAGAGCCCATGAAGTCGTTCCTGGAGGTCAGGTCCCAGTCCCAGATCTCCACAGACAGGCGACGGTCCTTATCAGACTCCTTCAGGTTACTGCGGGACAGAGGAGAGGAAGGAGAGAGGGATTTGAGAAGGAGGAGTGGAAGGAGTGGGGGATGTGAGGAGGAGGTGGAGAGGAAGCAGGGCAGGATAGAGGGAGTATGAGGGGAGGGAGGGAGAGAGATGGGTAGGGAAAGAGATAAGCGGGAAGAGAGGTGGAGAGGTCCAGACTTACAATTTGAAGGTTTCGTTCCAGGTGGGGTTGAGGCAGCACTTGATGGTCTTGGTCTTCTGCTTGCTCTCACTCTTGGGGTCTGGGATCAGCTTGAGCTTCACGTAAGGGTCCGACAGGCCATTAGGGTCCATAGGAACCAGGTTCTTACCCTCCCCGACTAGTGGGAGGGAGAGAGAGGGGGTGGGGGGGAGAAAGGGGGAGGGATGGGGAGAGAGGGGGAGGGATGGGGAGAGAGAAAGGGGGAGGGAGAGAGGGAGACAGACAGGGAGCATCGAAGCAAGGGAGAGACAGAGGGAGGAAGAGATGAAGAAAGGGTTAGATAGAGTAGATGGAAAGAGGGAGAGAGAGAGAGAGAGAGAGAGAGAGAGAGAGAGTGAGAGAGACACACACACACAGCCATTGTGATCCCAGTCTCTCAGAGCCAGAGACAGTAGAGCAGAGAGGCCAGAGCTTCATATTTATGTGGCGAGATGAAGGTTGCCGGTTCCAACACTAATCTCCTTTTGTGTCTTGCTCTTAAGGCAGTGTTATTGGATTCTGCTAGCGTACGTCTCCTGTGAGAGGGCTGTGTGCGATGTGTGTGTGTGTGTGTGCCTGAGTGTGTGTGTGTCCTGTGTGAAAGGCCAAGAAGGCAGCCGACCAACTGCCTCTGGTAATTGGATGTGACCTAAGAACTTGACCAGCAACAACAATTATTCACACAATCACACACACCATACACACACACACACACACGTACACGCTCACACACAGAGCAATACACTCGAGTTCCTGAACACATTGTGTAACACGCACGTCGGCACACAGACATATATACAGCAGCACACATAGTTTCACACACACAGACACAAGGACATGTTCTCAGTACAGGGCTTGATGTAACTCAATAATGAATGTGCATAATGGTGGCGTGCGGGAGACATGACAGGTAGAGACTGAGAGACAGACGTAGAAGGGAAGTGCCATGAACTACCGGTCTGAACCAACCTGTTCCATTAGTATTATATACAGCGTGTTCAACTGACCAGCAACTACAAGTGGGCTGACAGTTAGGAGCTAAAGACCAACAGCAGAGGGACTTGTGTCCCCTGAGCCACAAAAGGCTCCTTGACTATTGAACAGAGTTCAATGGAAGGCCTCTATTTACAGTTAGTCCAGGTCTATAGTTTAGTTTAGGCCTTACTCTGTTTAGTTAAGGACTAAATGACTAGTTTAGTAAAGGTATTAGCCTGTGTCCAGGACCTGTGTCCACAGTGTAGTGATCTTATCTTTTAATTAAAATATATGTTTCATAATGTCTTGTCAGTCAGGACCACATAGCAGTGTCAATACCAATTCATGTTTTAGTTGGATTCAGAAAAGACCTGCACTGTCATACAGTGTCATACACTTCCTTAAAAAACTTGGAATGAATCTCTATAAGAACACTTTTCTTTGTGGAAGGGATGATAATGGCACCACACTTCCCCCTGTGGACAGATGTCAGTACTGCACCCCAGTGGCCATTCTCTACCTCCTGTGAGTGACAGCCCAATAGTGATTTTCCGCATGTGGCTGTGTGATTTTTTCAGCAACAAAAAAAAGAGTTTGGGAGAGTGTCTACAGAGAGTACATGTCTTGCCTGTAACTATCTTTCTGGTTTAAATTCCTTTGGCAACAATATCGGCAACAGAAGCAGGACTGACTGAGAAGAGAGGTGAAACTGTGAAACTTGGATTTATGGTAAAAAAGGACCCCTACCACTTTGACTCTCTCACTCTCTCTCTTTCTCTCTCTTTCTCCCCTCCATCCCTCACACTCTCTCCCCTCAATCTCTGTTATTAGGTTATCAGGAGCGTGGGAACTTAGGCTCAGAAAAAGTCCTCAGACAGCATCTGTCCCATAGGCCAGAAAGAGACAGAGAGCTTTACTTCCACCCAGAGGCATATTGCGGTACTACAGCAGCGGGAATCCTGGCTGCACTGTAAGCGCTCCACCACTAGACGGAGACAAAGACTGATTTCCACAGACATCCTCTCGTCTATCTATAGCACCTCGATGGAATACACATTCCCGCCTGATGCCAGTTTGAGAAGCCTGGGGAAATGCTTATGTATAGTCAATACTGGGCGCATATGCTGGTGTAGTACCATTTTTCTTTGTGCGTGCCTCTGTGAGTGTGTGTTTCTTGTGTGAGAGTGCCCCAGGATTATTCCACGTACACTGTGTGTGTGGGGGTGTACTCACTGGTGGCGGTCAGTACGTTGTTGACGATCTGGGCGGTGATCTGCAGGCGTCCCCTCCTCTCAGTGTGGTCTGTCCCACACAGACTGGGGACGTTGGCAACACACCGCTTGTGGATGTTCATCATACAGTCTGTCACAAAGACACACACGTTATACATGTATAGACCTCCCTGGAAAACACACACACACACACCTGCACTCTCACGCACACCTGCACTTTCACACACACACACACACACACACACACACACACAGTGTACGTACGGTCACATCTCATCCCCTGGTGTAGGAGGCCGTAGAGCAAGGATCCGCAGTGGTCACAGAAGGTCGGGCTGGAGTAGGTGTGAACTTTGAACTTGTGCTTGGCTCTGGGGTCCTGCAGAGAGGCAGGCGTGTTACACGTTGCCCGTGTGGAGACGCGAGCCTCCTCGCAAACAGATCCCCCACAATGGGCACGGCTGAGAAACACTGCGAATGATTTACTTTTGTGGAAACTCTTCTTGGGACTGCGACTTTACCCTTTTCCCCACTCCCCCCATCATGATAATGCCCCCTCTCTCTCTCTCCCCAACTCTAACTGCTCCCCTCATCTCTCATCCTCCATCCTCCTATTCCTTTATCACTCCTCCTGTAGCCCCTCCTCTTTCCAATTATTTTCTCCCCCCCCCCCCCTCTCTCGACAGTCTTTCCTCTCCTCTCTTCCTTTGTGAAGGACCTCTTGTGTTCAGCCAATCTAACATTCATAATTCAGTCACTGGCTTTAATAGGTTCGTGCGTGTGTGTGTTTGAATACTGAGGAAACCGATCAGATATGCTTCAACAGTGCTCAATGCTGTGTACATCTAACAATGAGTATAAAGGACCCATCTGCATAACAGTGCGTATGTGTGCGCGCACGCATGTGGGTGTATTGAACGTGTGTGCTCACATTTAAATGCGTATGTGTGGGTGTGTGTGTGTGTGTGTAGGAGTGTGTGTGTGTGTTTATGTAATCATATACAAAATCACCCTAGCACGCAGCTCAGCACAGCTAGTCCCCACAGTACAGTTACAAGGCAAGGCCAGATGAGGGGTTACAAGAGTCTACTTACACTATACTGGCACACACACACACACACAGCGGCTCACACACACACACAAGTGGTGTCTTTTTCCTGTCAGACCAGTGCTCACAGATCAACGGCTACTGACCAGGCAGACACAGCTGAGTCCATCTGGAACCTCCAGGCAGCTGAGCCATTTAAAGTAGAGTCACAGAGTCACAGACTTACAGAGTAGAGTCCCAGAGTAGAGTCACAGAGTCACAGAGTAGATTCACAGAGTAGAGTCATAGAGTAGAGTCACAGAGTCACAGAGGCACAGAGTAGATTCACAGAGTAGAGGCACAGAGTCACAGAGTAGATTCACAGAGTAGAGTCACAGAGTAGAGTCACAGAGTAGAGGCACAGAATAGAGTCAGAGTAGATCACAGAGTAAAGTCAGAGTAGAGCCAGAGTAGAGTCAGAGTAGAATCACAGAGTAGAGTCAGAGTAGAGTCACAGAGTAGAGTCAGAATAGAGTACAGAGGCACCACATGGAAGTCAGATGAAAGTTTGTGTTTATGCAACAGTTAACAGTATAGCATTTGCTCGTTAGCATTTGCTTATTGTCCTTTTCAAGCAGCTGTCATGTATCTAGGGCTGCGGTTGCTAGCTCTGGTTCCTAGCTGTTGCTAGCTGTGGTTCCTAGCTGTTGCTAGCTCTGGTTCCTAGCTGTTGCTAGCTCTAGTTCCCAGCTGTTGCTAGCTCTGGTTCCGAGCTCTCGGATGGTAAACAACCAGGGGCGTGGCCCCCGTGTCCCCCCCCAACCTCACGGCAGGCAGGCAGGCAAAAAAAAACAACTCCTGAACAGAAATGGTATAAAGCTGAAATAAATGCACTAGTACTTTTTGATCAAGTCGTCTTATGTTATAATTTGTCACTTAAGCTACAACCCCCATATTCGCAACATGTTGCACGACACCCCCATGAACAGCACAAGACACAAACCAACGTGCCTGCATTCTGACAGCGCTTCAATGGAGACTAGCAGCTAACCACTGGATAACGTTAGAAAACTGCTGCTCTGAGTGATGCGGTGTGTGAGTTTTAAAATAATCGTTTTTGACAATCAAGTCCCACAACAAATAAGAGACTGGCCAGAGCTGACCCCCCCAGAAATTATGTCCTTGCTACGCCCCTGTACACAACCAGCAGCGCGCCATTCACAGGGGTCAGGTCAAATATAGATTCATGCTTGCATTTGGCACGCCTCAGGCAGTATTGCTGTCACAGGTCAACACAATGGAAATGTAGCCTGAGGTTTTGAAAGAGAGGAACAGACCTCCGGTAGGTGGGGGTGGGGGGGGGCAGTTATGTACAGCTGCTCTGGTTCTTCTCAGTAGTAACTCAAACTAAACTAAAGTGCAAGTAAGTAGGGCGTGAATGCAAATTGGTTATTTGCGGCCCCGTTACAGCTTGTGTGTGAGAGAGTGAGAAAAAGAAGTAGATGAACAGAGTGTGTATGTGTGTGTGTGGGTATGTTATTTCTGTCTTCAGAAACACCTGCAGACAGACATGGATGGATGGACATTCATAAATGCAGGAATTGTGGGTAATGCTTGTTTCAGCGGTTGACTACACACACGCGCCAACAGTGAGGCCTCGCTGTGTCAGTGGTTAACTAGTCATGTCAATCTTGCTATCTTCACACACATCCCTGTCAGGCAAACCCGCTGTCAGCAGAGAGCCTTGAACCTCCATTTTCACAGTCTTACACTGGAGATAACTCAAGACACAAAGCCATGTGTTCACTATGAAAACGCTAATTAAGATGATCATATCGTTCATGTTTTTGTTTTTGTTTTTTTATGTGCGTGCTTTTGTTTGCCTTTCTATGAGTGTCCAATGGTGTTTGTTGTTCTTTGCTGACCTGTCCCCTAGACTACTCTGACCTGAGGCAGATAGGGGCGGATAGAGGGGGACTGAGGCAGATAGAGGGAGACCGAGGCAGATAGGGGGACTGAGGCAGATAGGGGGGACTGAGGCAGATAGAGGGGGACTGAGGCAGATAGGGGGGGACTGAGGCAGATAGAGGGGGACTGAGGCAGATAGGGGGGGACTGAGGCAGATAGAGGGGGACTGAGGCAGATAAAGGGGGACTGAGGCAGATAGGGGGGGACTGAGGCAGATAGAGGGGGACTGAGGCAGATAGGGGGGGACTGAGGCAGATAGAGGGAGGCCGAGGCAGATAGAGGGAGACCGAGGCAGATAGAGGGAGACCGAGGCAGATAGGGGGGGACTGAGGCACATAGAGGGGGACTGAGGCAGATAGAGGGGGACTGAGGCAGATAGAGGGGGACTGAGGCAGATAGGGGGGGACTGAGGCAGATAGAGGGGGACTGAGGCAGATAGGGGGGGACTGAGGCAGATAGAGGGAGACCGAGGCAGATAGAGGGAGACCGAGGCAGATAGAGGGAGACCGAGGCAGATAGAGGGAGACCGAGGCAGATAGGGGGGGACTGAGGCACATAGAGGGGGACTGAGGCAGATAGAGGGGGACCGAGGCAGATAGAGGGAGACCGAGGCAGATGGGGGGACTGAGGCAGATAGAGGGGGACCGAGGCAGATAGAGGGGGACCGAGGCAGATAGGAGGGGACTGAGGCAGATAGAGGGGGACCGAGGCAGATAGGAGGGGACTGAGGCAGATAGAGGGGGACTGAGGCAGATAGAGGGGGACTGAGGCAGATAGAGGGGGACTGAGGCAGATAGAGGGGGACTGAGGCACAGCATGGCTGTCCTGTTCTGGGAACAGGGCTGAGGCTGCTGCAGTTACATCATGGATCCCAAGGTGCTCAGAACAGCGGGATAGGAGGGGGCGGCTTTGTGTGTGTTTGTGTGTGTGTGTGTGCGCGCGCGAGACATGTAGCGTGTGTGTGTGTGTTGGTAGGATGGGGGAGGCTGACTACCTGGACCATGCCATTAGCAGCAATCAATCTGCCTCCCCAGGTATCAATATATATGGTTCTTTCTTCTGCAGTATGCACACGCCCCCTACTTCCAATCACTCTCCTCACTGGCCAAAGCAGTGCATGAATACACACATATATAGATATTATAATTTCCTGTTCTGAGCCAAAGGCTATCCCCAAAGCTACCAGGTGGCTGAGTGTCAGAATCAGCCCGTTGAACCATCAGGTATAGTTAGTTGTGTGTGCGTGTGTGTGTGGTGTGTGTGAGTGTATGTGTGTGTGCGGAGGTGGGGAGATGGGTGTCACAGGATATTTATAGAGCTCCCGTCTAATCAGGAACGGCGTGGGTGGCATCCATGACCAAACCACTGGGAACACGGGAGCGAGAGAGAGGGGGAGTGAGAGAGTAGAACGAAGGTTAAATCTTACCAAATGAAGAGTGAGATAGTGAGACGCTGAGGTAGTGAGGTAGCAAGGGAGTGAGACGGTGAGTGAGAGTGTGAGGGAATGAGAGAGAGTGAGGGAGAGAGTGAGGGGGAGAAAGGAGGATCATGGGGATTCCTCTGCTTATTTCCCATCCTTCTCTCCAGCGATAGCCCGTTTACTATCAAACCCTCTACCCTCTAAGTAGGATGCATTCTACGAAATGGATCTTTTAACCATGACTAAGAAAGAACAATCTGGCGGTCATAAGCCTATAACCCTGTCAGTCTAGACCCTGATGCATCCTGTCTGTGTGTATGTACATACGATTGAATTCTGTATGTGCCTCTAGTGTACTGACTGGCCTTGATGTTCTGTTTGGTTTGAGTGGGGGTTGAGTGTGTGTGTGAGTGTGTGTGTGTGTGTGTGTGTGTGTGAATATAGGTGGGCGGATGGGTGGGTGTGTGTTTCTGTCGATTGAAATTGGCTTTGCGTGGGTGTGTGTGGGGGGGGGGGGCGCTGGATGAAGGAAGAATATCTAATCAGATTTAAGATGGGGGTGGGGAGGAGAGGCTGCCTCAGTTAACTGAGCGACAACAACCAATCAAATCGCAGGATCTCTCAGCGATAGCAAGAGAATCAGTGACACATGATGGAGAAAACAAAGAGAGAAAAAAATTGAATTCAATGAAATAAAGTCCAGTAATCACCACAGCCTTTATAAATGGAACAGCTGGGCTTCAAACAATGAGGGAAAAGACATGCCAAAGATGAGGCGACTGTCCTCGGTCAATAAACATGTATACTAAACTACTTCACGAGTCTTCCGGTCTGAAACAAATTCCCCAAGCAGACTCAATTGCAATCTGGAGAGAGATGACAAACGGGAGTAAATATTCGGCTTCAAGTTCCGTGACCACCAAGTTTAGACCTGTATTTCGCAACAGAATTTAAAAAAAATCAAACAGAGGATGTCCGTGGTCCCTGTGGGAGGTTGAGACAGAAATGTACTTCCTCCTTAGCCTGAAAAGTTCTCCATACTTTGGCTCAAAATGGATCAAAAGTTTTTAAGCTGTTCACTGACTTTCAAATGAGAAGTTCTATTAATAGGCGAGACAGCCCCCCCTGGAGGGGCCAATATCTGTGCTTGCCTTCACCTGAAAGACACAGAGGGATTACGCCGAGAATTAACATGGTGTGGAATATATCCTGTTCTCACTTGATAACCCATCAGCTGTTTCATTTCACCCTAGCGTTTCATTTCACCCTAATGCTGTTATTGAAATACATTTTGTTTCCTCGGACCTTGGAAGAGACACACACACACACACACACGTAGACACACATGACACTCTGCCCTGGCCATATGGATACGCCCACCTGCTAACTCATTTAATATGCTGCTGCTGTAGCTTCCCACCAACAGTGTTTAATATGCCTGCGCTTTTCTCTCCCTCACCCATCTCAGAACAGATCCTCCTAGATCAACTAACCTTACAGTCTCTCATGTTCATCTATCTACTCTGCTATGTATTATATACTGTATATACTTTATATAATGTACAATTGTGTGGATAGGATAGACCGAGTCTCCAGGACAACTGATCCTAGAGCAGTTCTTAGAAGGTCTGTACCGTATGTAGGAGTAGCTTTCTCACCCCCTCCCTAGAGGCTGAGCTATGATCTGTGTTCCTGCAGGGAGGGAGGGGGGGGGAGGGTATAAATGTAGGTTTCATCCCAGCCTCAACACAGTCTCGAGCCAACAGAGCTCATTAGCCCACTTCTATAATTGCCGTGCAAATGTCCCCTGCTTTTTAAAATACATATCTGACAGGCTGGGAGGAGGCAGAGAGAGAAGCAGGGGAAGAGAGGGAGGAAAAGAGAGAACGAGAGAGAAGTAATGGGGAGGGGAAGAGAGTAACAAAAGAGAGAAAGACTAGAAAGAGAGATGAAGAGTAAGAGAGAGGGGATAGCGAGGGAGAAAAAGGGAGAAGGAGAGAGGAGACTAGAAAGACTAGAAATAGAGATTAAAGAGAATGAGAGAGAGACGGAGATCAAGAGCGAGCGAAAGACTAGATAGTGAGAGAGAGAGAGAGAGAGAGAGAGAGACAGAGAGACATAGAGAGAGAGAGAGAGAGATGGAGATCAAGAGAGAGAAAGAAAGAGAGATATATTGAGTCTGTGTCAGCCGCCAGGTCTACTTGCACCTGTCGGCAGTCTCCCTACAGGAAGTGCAGTTTCCCGCCCCAGCACACAGGGACCAGGGTCACAGAGTCACACACTCATTAGGAAAGTGACATTGCAATGGGCGGGGCCCATAATCAAGAGCCGGGGTCCCTGAGGCAAAGACGTATTTAAATGGGGGTTAAATATAACTTAATGATGGAGGGAGGGAAGGCTGGAGGGCGGGAGGGAGGGGCTGAGGCAGTACGGGATGGAGGGGTAGGAATGTTGTAGAACCTAAAATCTGTGTTTTTCCTTTGTCATAACCCCATTAGAATCGAACGGATGGAGGAAAAACGGAGGGAGAGAGGGGAGAGAGAAGGACTGGCGGCAGGTGAACGGAGGGAGAGAGGGGAGAGAGAAGGACTGGCGGCAGGTGAACGGAGGGAGAGAGGGGAGAGAGAAGGAAGCAGGCTCAACAAGTAGCCGCAGAAGGAAGAGTGCTTGAGAGAGTGGAGGGCCCTCCAGGGGGAGAAGGGGGCACCTGGAGGACCCTGAGGAAGGATGAGAGGCTGGAGGGGATGTCCTGTGGGTGCAGCTCAGGGATGACAGGGCCCATCCAGACTGTCTGGGCCCATAGTCTGGTCGAGCTTCATCAGGGGACCCTCCCATCGTCTTAGGTACACAGAGACTGTATTTGAACTCAGTATGGTGGTTATGAGTGGAGGTGTAGATTCATGTTCAAGAATTCAAACTGATGCACGACGGTATACTTGAGTGAAAATATCTAATTGACACGATTTAACCACAAAAGGTCTACATGTGATTGAAATGGGATATTCACAGCCAATTTATGTTTTATTTCTGTCATGTATTATTCATGTTTTTCATTTACAGCACCGTGTAACTTTTGTTTTGAATGTTTTTTGTCATAAATAACGCTTATGTACTTACTACGAGTGAAAAAGGTCTGCATGCGATTGATGTGGTATTATCACACATGCATGGAAAGGTCTACATGCGATCAGCATGATTGAACCACATGCGTGTGAAGAGGTCTCCACATGCAGCAGAGTAAAGGATACTCACGTCTGACGCAGGTCCCTTATCAGCACCCGGGCAGCAGAAGGTGACAAACTCATGGCAACGCTTGTGTACCACAAAACAACACACTGTGGATAGAGAGGGGGGAGGGGCAGAGAGAGAGATAGAGAGAGAGAGGGGGGGGGGGGGGTCAGAGAGAACTGATCAGTCAAAGCATACGATGATGTGCTGTGTCTGATACCATCTCAGGAACTCTCTTGACACATACACAGCGTTGGAATACTGTGCCTCTTAAGAAAAAAACACTATGACCTCCAGCAGAGAGAGAGAGAGATAGAGAGAGAGAGAGAGAGAGAGAGAGAGAGAGAGAGAGAGAGAGAGAGAGAGACAGAGAGACAGAGAGACAGAGAGAGAGAGAACAGGAAGGTAAAATACATACTTTACACACTTTTGATACTACAGCATGCACACACACACACATGCACAAATGCACAGAATACACCACAATCTGTACATAATGTACACCTCAATGATACTTCACTCCCACGCTACATCCTCTGCCTTTGCTAGCGCCACCCACTCACTGCAATGATAGAGCACACACACACACACACACACACAGACACACACCCCACCCACTCACTCCGATGATATAGCACACACACCGCCCACCCCCTGATACTGCCAGAGACTCTGAAGATAGAAAGACAACAGCACATGATAGTTGGTTGGAGAGACCGGGGGAGAAAATACAAGAAAAACATCGAGAAAGTGAGAAAAAATGGAAAGAAAATCGAGAGACAGAGGGAGGAAGAGAGAGAGTTCTGGGAACACTCTGTACAATATGTCTGTCTGTGCTGCTCTTTTGCGACCACACTTGATCCAAAACGTGATGGCTGTGTCTGCCTAAGACTGAATAAGACTGAGTCACTCAGACAGCTAGAACTACATTTAGGTCCACATGCACAGACAACTACAACCAATATATTGTCTACCCCCCTCCCCCATATAATACGTTTACAGATAGTAAAACAAAGTAAGCTAGTGCAATCGTGGAGAACTAACAATAATCAGACGCCTGTCTCCCCTCGCCACCCTTCAAATGGCGACCCCACCCCCACCCTGGATCTCTTCCCATGGTCAGTCTCATGTGATCATGGGAATTTCTAAATCATGTTGCTTAGGTACCTAAGCAACATGTCTTTAACACAGCGTCTTTAACACAGATCGTTTTTCAGTGACTTCATTTTGCAGACACTGTTTTCCAACAGACAGACAGAGGGGCTCTGAACCTGCGACCTCTTGATCTGCAGTCAAATGCTCTAACTACTGAGCTATACCCATACTTGCCCCTCATGGGATAGTAGAAGTGCTAAATGCCCCCTGTGTGACCAGCATGACTTATCTCTGCCCCAGGAGCTGGTGACCCTCAGCTCTGACTCTTCATTATTAAACAGTCCATTAAATATCCATGCAGCAGGAGCTTACACACACACACACACACTTCATAGACATATTTGTAGCTTTAGTGCAAGTGGTCACAAACTCTCTCTTGAGAAAACACACCGAAAAAACACAATTTCAAGACCCAATAAACAAACAAACAAACAATCCCCCAGACTCACCTCTTCTCATCCACACACACACACACACACAAACACACACACCAAACACACACACACAAACATACACCCTCTCTGTGTCAGTCCAACACCCTTTCTGGAGCATGACATCACAGTGGCTGTGAGTTGTGAGGGACTTGAGGTCTGGCTCGAGTTACTGCAAGTGTCTGGCTGGCTCTTATAGATCCAGTGTAGAATTACTGGATAGATCTTCTCGACTCCACCTTACCCTCGTTTTATCAGGAGTTCGGAGCTCGGAGTTAGGGGCTAAGGCCTAGGAGCTTGGAGCCAGAGTGTCGGAGCTAGGAGCTCCCAAAACGAGACTAGGTCTATAGTATGTGGCGGGGCACAATGGTGTTCTCTCGCAGCACGAAGGTCCTGGGTTCGAGTCCCGCTTGGAGCCTGTCGGGGCTGAAGTGGGTTCTTCTGGGCCTTTCTGTGTGGCAGTTGCATGCTCCCAAGAAGTCCTTCAGCTAAAGAACCCAAATATAGTGTGACTGGTGACTAGTCGCCTCCACCTTGTATCCATGGTATCTAGCCACATGACCTTGTTGCATAACCCTTGTTGATGACCACTACCCAATCAATACACAGCTATCCCAAGGTGCACTCTGTCTGTCAATAGAACTCCATGGGAGGCAGGGGAGAGAGAGAGTAAAAATGAAGGATGCGCTGATCCATTACTGAGTATTGGGCATGGAGGAGACACCATTCAAAATGTCAGCATTAGGTATTGGCTGGAGCATTGACCCCTAACTTTCGAAAAAATGACCCCAATAATCTTCTTTTGTCCTGTACTGTGTGCCAAATCAATCCAAATGTATTTGTATAGCCCTTTTTACAAGCCATGTCACAGAGGGCAGGTTGTGTGTACGTGTGTGTTGTGTGGGAGGTGTGACTGTTGAGCTGGGAGTGTGTTGTTGAGATGATGGCCCAGTTTTAGTCACTGCCAGATCCACTGGCCTGGTTCTGAATCCCTCCACACAAACATCTTATAACTCCCCAACCCACCCACCCCTCACACACACACACACACATACACCCCCCCCACACACACACACACACACACATACACACCACCCCAAGTCAAACAGAGAGGCATCAGATCACATCCCTGTTTGTAACCAATTATATCTCTGCTAATTACAGTCATAGTAAACTGGCTAATTAAAGAGACAGTAGAACACACGCATGCATGCATGTATACACACACACACGCCACCAGCTTACACACACAGACACACACACACTCAGCCATTGACAACTAACTTACTGGTAGGTGTGTCAATACACTTAAACGTAAAATGTGCAAAACTCAGTCACTCAGATCACAGTCAGACACCCCCCACACACACACACATAATGTCACATAACGCATAATGTCACACACACACAATGTCACACACACACACTTCTCTGTTGTGCAGAGGCCTGATCTCCTGCTTCTTTGCATCTTTATGTAAGACTTTTGAGTTGACCAAATTCACACTGACACTGCAACACAGAGGAATGAGAGGAGGGACAGAGAGGAGGGAGGGAGGGAGCGAGCAACACAGAGAGGGGGAGAGAGAACGCGGGAGGGAGGATATCAGGTGAGAGCGCCAGAGAAAGAGGTGGGAGAGAAAAAGGGAGAGGGTGAGATCAAAAAAAAAGGAGAGATCAAAATTGAGAGATAGAGGGAGAGAGAGATACGGAGATAAGTAGGGAGGAAGGGACTTGTCACACACTGAGTGTATGAAAAAGAGCAGCACATAAGATATGCTCAGAGAGCAGGAAGTCAATAGTTCTCCGGAAGAGATAATATTTGATCCTCACCTGAAGCATCCCCTGGTGTGTGTTTGTATATGTGTGTGTGGGTGGGTGTGAGAATGTGTGTGTTTGTGTGTGTGTGTGTGTGTGTGTGTGTATGCACTTACATAAGGAGGCTACGCGGCCTACGCCAGGGTAAAAATACCAATGATGCGGCTGGTGGAGCAAGGAGAGGGTCAGAGAGTGAGTCAGCATGCCGGTCCTGCACTCCTCTCCTCCTCCTCCTCCTCCTCCTCCTCCTCCTCCTCCTCTCTTCCTCCTCCTCCTATCCTCCTCCTCCTCTCCTCCTTCCCCTCTGTCCCCCATCCCGTTCTACCTGAACTCCTCTCCTCTTCCTCCTCTTCCTCCTCTTCCTCCTCTGTGCCCCATCTCTCTCTCTCCGTCCCTCTCGGCCCTGTCCGTCTCCTCCTGTTCATCCCTCTCTCCACTCCCTCCACCCCTCTTCCTCTCCCATTCCTGTTTTCCTGCCCTTCTTCCCAACACGAGGTGGACTTCACTGACCATTTACATACTAAGCAGGCAAAACAAGTGAGAGAAAGTGAGGCACAGGTAATGTGTGTGAGTGTGTGTGTGCGTGTGTGTGTGTGTGAGTGCTCTTGGCTTGGCTTCAGCTGCCTCTCAGCAGCCTCTCATCACTACACTTAGCTCTCCACCCACCTGCAGAACATGACCTGTACAGTTGTACTTTACCTGCCCCCCCCCCCCCCGCACGCACACACACACGCATGCACACACGCACACACACATGATATACTCACATGCACACAGTTCAATGTCTCTGCTTCACAAGCAATCGCTCTGGGACTCTGTCACCATCCATCTCCCCTCCTTCCATTTCTTTCCCTCCATCTCTGTCTTCCTTCCATCTCCCTCTCAACCTCCCCCCTCCGCTTCTACCCCAATCCCTCTCCACCTCCACCCCTCCCTGATTCTCTTGACACCCCCGCAATCCAAATCTGGTAGGCCAGAGCGGGAGGGAGGGAGGGAGGGAGGGAGGGAGGGAGGGAGGGAGGGAGGGAGGGAGGGAGGGAGGGAGGGAGGGAGGGAGGGAGGGAGGGAGGGAGGGAGGGAGGGAGGGAGGGAGGGAGGGGAGAAAACAGATCATTAGTGGAGAGGAAAGCAACAGATGGGAGAGGAGAAGTATGTGAAAGAGAGTCAGGGGGAAAAGATAAAGAACAGAGAGGGAGCAAATTAGAGATCTAAACAGGGAGAGAGGAATTGACGGAATCAATCGCAAGAGAGTGCACAGACACACACACACACACAAACAGACACGGACGCACGCACACACACACACACACACACACGCACCAACTCTAGCCACCCATGTGATTAGCAGTGAGAGGTTAGCTGATGAGTGTAGTGTTTAAGTGGCCTCAGAGTGTCATCATCAGCCCTGGTCTGCTGTACTATCTAATCTACTGATTAACACTAGTGGCAGAGAGGGAGGGGGAGGGGGGAGGAACAATGGGAGAGAGAGGGATAGGCTAGGTGAGGGAGAGAGAGAGGAGAGGGTGTGAGTAACAGTGGGATGAAGAGAAAGGGAACAAGGACAGGACAGAGTGGAAAGAGACGGAGAGGGGAGAGGATGGGTGTGAGAGGGCGATGGAAGAATGGGAGGGAGAGATGAAGAAGGGGAGGGAGAGAAAGGAAGGAGAGACAAGACAGGGAGCCTTGAAATGAAGGCACGGCAACCCAGGGTCACATCTGGGAGGTGTGTGTGTGAAGCGAGTGGCAGAAAGAAGGAGATTCTGATAGAGAGACGGAAAGAGAGAGGGGGAGGGAGACCGAGAGAAAGATGGAGAGAGCAAAAGAGAAAGGAAGAGAGGGAGGAAGACAGTAAAAGAGAAAATAGATTGGGATAGATATGGAGAGATGGTAGGATAAACGAAGATAGGGGAGAATGAAGGGAAAGAGAGGGAGAGAGGGGGAAACAGAGGGAGAGAGACACAGAGAGTCAGAGAGGACAGAGTGGGAGGGATAATGGGGTTGGAGTAGAGAGGGATTGTGGAGGATAAGGAAGGTCTACCTACAATTCCTCTTTCATCTATCTGTGTCTAATGTGTCTGACAGAACATACACACACATGAACACACACATCCACACACACACACACACACACACAAACAATGTCCTGTTCAAGAAAATTAAATAAACCGCAGAAATATCTGTTGAGGCATCTCATAAAGTAAAGGAGAGGAGATGTGAGATTGCTTAGCAACAGTATAAGTATATTCTTGTCTGTCTGTGTGTGTGTGTGTGTGTGTGTGTATGTGTGTGTGTGCATGAGTGTGTGTGTGTGTATGTGTGTGAGGAGACGAGAAAGTAAGACATTTTAGACAGCTGAAATGTGATGGAAGCTTTGATTCATATAACAGTCTCTCTCTCCCTCTCCCTCTTTCTTTTTCCATCTCTCTCTCTATATCTCTCTCTCTCACAAACACACACACACACACGCACAGTCTGTCACACAGGCACACAGCCCAAGAGGTTGTGGAGGAAGACAGAAAGAAGACAGAGAAAGAGACCTGGGATCACCATTCCCATATCCTTGTTGCTAGGTAACCATGCAGAACCCTAATGGGTTAAGGCATTTCAAGAGCAACCGCAACATAGTTCACTAGTCTGCCATCAGATCTCCTGAACACACAGAGAGAAAGAGGGTGGCTGGGGGGTTGGGCAGATTGGATAATTCTCCCCCCCCCACACACACACACTTCTTTTTTTTCAAATTCCACGTCATCTTCCAAAAGGAATATTGTTGTGAAGTTTGGGAATCCTCGCGTGGAAACATGCTGTCACTAGCAGGTGGTCTCCCTGTTACACTCATGAAGGATCTACACAGTATCAACCGTCAGGATTTCAACCAGTAACACAGGAGAAATCACAACCACACTTCCATATTTGAACTTCCTCTGTTCAACAATGTCTGCACTGTCTCTACACATGGACCTTCTAGGATCCAGACATGCACACGCCCAGGAACACTTGATGCCAATCCTCACACACACACACACACAGCACCTGGTATACCTGTACCATCTATAACACATGCACATTGCACACACCCACAAACCCACACACACACACACATACACAAACAGTACACATATTACCCTCTCAAGCTACACTTGGCACTTTTAGAAACCCGGGAACACACACACACTGTTAGAGTTTGAGAGAAAATATGGTCACTAGCAATAGCAGTCGATGCAGCGATTAGCATTCTGGCCAGAGGCCATGGGCTACATTAGCATCGACTGAGCCCTGAGTCCAACACTGCCAGGACAGTGGAGGTTACCATGGGATGGCCTACCCACATTAGCCACATTAGCATTGTAATCAAGACATGGCAAGCGATGGTGATAGCTTGTAGCGCTAACTGGAATACCGTATCTTCTGCTTATTTTATTTGTCAGTAAACTGCCTATTTGCATGTCTGTCCATCTCTCCGTCTCTGTCAGTGTGTCTGTCTCTGCCTATCTATGCTGCTGAAAAGGGCGTTCTTTTCATGTTGAATAATTGACTCTGGTCGATGTGAGGAGGTGAAATGTCACTGAGGTGTGACAGCGAGGCAGCCACAACTGGAGCAGCTTCGTACTGGTCCCAGGTCTGCCGGTGTGGCATTCCTCCACTCCTCAAAGCTTCAAGTAAATACGTCAACATGTTGTAACTCTGTCCACACAACACAACACAACACACACGCCCACGTCCACACGCACAAACACACACATCAAATAGCCCCGCCAAGGTCAGATACATCCGAAGCAGAGAAGGAAACAGCCATCGACAGGGAAACAATTTCATATTGTGAGGTCAACTCTCTCTCTCTTTCCTACTCTGTCTCACTTCGACAGGTGTCTGTCGGCAGTGTATCCATCCGCACAGTCCTGTACCGACCATTTCATTGGCATGTGAGTGTCTGTACGTGAGTACGACCGTGTGCACGTCACGTGAGCGTGTGTGTAAGCGTAAACGGTATTTAGGTGGGCATTTTGGGGGTACAGCCAAGGCCACACGAAATGGGCCACAGGAATACGCCCCAAAATACATGTTGCATACTGCACCATACAAATCAGTGTGGGTGAGGGTGTGTTTTGTGTGTGTGACAAACACTCCAGGCCTAAAGGTGATTGGCAGAGGGTCTATGAGGAGGGTAAGGACGAGACAGCACACAGCAGACTGGTGAGAGCAGCTCTTGACTGAACAGGAAGGAAGTGAGGGTTAGAGGTGTGAGAGGGAGAATACTGTCCGCATTTGTGTTTTTTTTCATTTGAATTTGTTGACTAAAAAGAAATGGTGTCAAATTCAAGACTTTCTATGCCATGTGAGTGTGCACGTGTGTGTATGTTTGTGCATGCATGGATGTGTGGGTGTGGATGTGTATGTGTGTGAATTAGACAGGTTTGGGTTCCTTTACAGTTTTCCATGGGCATAGATCTCCCCTCACACCTACACACTATCCCTCCCTCACTTCCTCCCTCCCTACCTCAATCCTTCCATCCACCCCTCCCTCCCTCCCTCTCTCCATCCATCCACCCCATTTACCGGTTCTCCATGGAACACTTACTCTATTTATAGAACCATCAAAGCCCACACCCTCAACCACACAGAGCTACCACAGAGGGGGGGGGGGGTACAGAGAGAGAAAGAGAGACTGTGAGAGAGAGATAGAGAGGAAACAGATCGAGCGAAGGAGGCAAAAACTGAAATCGCCAAGTAAGTTTGCACAAACAAGAAATTTACGATGGCAAATATGAGAGTGCTTCTCATATCTAATACCTCCTGCTTCAGTCAACCAAACATGAGTGTGTGTGTGTGTGTTGGTTGCATTTGTGTTTGTGTATCCGCGTGAGCCCACGCAGGTTGGAGTTGGAAGGAGGTGAGGAGGTATCCAGCTGACTAGTGTTTTCCTCAACTTGAATTGTGCACCTGGCAAACATGCAATTGTGTTTACAAACTGGCAGGTATGATAGGGAGGCTGCACGTCACACAGTGGAATCAGTCAAATCATCTCCCTCTCTCTCTCTCTCTCTCTCTCTTTCCCTCTCTCTCTCTCTCTCTCTCTCTCTCTCTCTCTCTCTCTCTCTCTCTCTCTCTCTCTCTCTCTATTTCCCTCTCTCTCTCCCTCTCTCTCTGTCTCTCTCTCTCCCACTCTCTCTCCCTCCCTCTCTCTCTCTCTCTCTCTCTCTCTCTCTCTCTCTCCCTCTCACCCTCTCTCTTCTGCTCTCGAGCTCGCTTTTTAATTGAAACTCTTATCCACCACTTCTCTGTTCGAGAATCACTAAGCCAGAAGCTCTCTCTCGGCGACGGTCTTTTTGTCTGTATCTCTTTTGCACTCCCTTTATTTAAGTCTGCATTCGACACACATGATAACACACGAATCAGACCACAGTTATATGTAAGCCACACCAAGGTCATATATGTTACCTTGGTCACACCACAGTCATAGAATAAATGGGTCTCCAGGGATTACCATAGTTGGACTGCAGTCATACAGTACATCTCTCCTAGAAAGGCCCATGTAGGACAGGGTCATACATGTGTCACCTGGATACACGACAGGCATAACGAGATAACAGAGGAATTGAAGATACAGTGAATGCACTGATAAGTTTGTCGATAAGACATAGGTACGCGAATTCAAGCTGCATCTCCAGTAACTCTGCACATCCTCTCCACGCGCAGTCATTCTCTCTTTTTCCCTTCTCCCTCTCGCTATCTCTCTACCATTTTATATCTCATCTGCCTCCCACATTGTGCGGCTGTATAACTAGTTCATAAAAAGGTCATTTGTCCATTAAGTCTTAAGGGGATAAAAGACAAGCTGTATTGCACTGCATCACATCATTATCTGTTGGCTTAAAAACACACTCAGGGATGCACGCACGCACGCACGCACACAAACACACACACAACTTGACGTGCACGGATAAGGTTAGAAAGTCTAATCACACATACACACACTTTTCTTAAGGATTGTGTCTTGCATAATACATACTCCTACTCTCTAAGTCCTCACACTGGGATGCATAAAGTAGATCAAAGAGCCCAACACACCAATAGCCACACACAAACCTACGCATACACACACGCATACATAAACGCACGTTTCACACAAAAAGTGCAAAAACCTCTTCATCTTGTGTGTTCTGTCGCTGACCTGAGGCAATGGGTGCATGTGTTTGTTTACTGTACTGTATATATGTGTTTGTGTGTGTGCACTGTATATACAGAATGTATGTCTGTGTGTATTGTATGAGTGTGTATATGTGTGTACATGTGTACTGAATGTGTGTGTGTGTGTGAGACCTTGCAGAGGAATTCCCTTTCTCCCTCAGCACCAGGGAAGTGATACTCTGCTCCAGACAGGCAGACGGCCCAGGGAGCAAGTCAGGACACCTCCAGTTCACAAACACACACACACACACGCATGCTCTCACACACACATGCACACACACATGCGCACACACACCCACAGAAATAGCTACTCCACTCCCTGAGGTAGGAAGGTAGAGGGGAACCCCTGGGGTCCAGAGATACGGAGCTGCAAAGGCCACCATTGACCAGGCAGCTCCAGTAATTACAGGAAACAGCATTCTCCACTCCATCTCCACCACACAAAAACACAGCACTCTCAGGGCCATTTCTAAAGGTTGGAAAGGGAGAGGTCTAGATTGGCACAGAGAGAGATGGAAAGGATGGATGAAGGAGAGCAGGAGGGGGGAAAAGCAGGGAAAGTGAGTGACAGAAAACCCAGAGGAAGTGGAGTGAAGAGACAAGACAGCCACAGCATGCGGAGTGAGGTAGAAAGAGATGTCGTTTGAAAGAGTAATAATTAAAGAGAGAGATGGGTGGAAAGAGAGTGAGATAGATGGATAGAAAGTATATGTGAGAGAGATGGGGAGAAAGAGTGTGAGAAAGAGGGGGAGAGACTGGTGGAAAGAGAGATAAAAGGAGAGCGATAGGGATAAAGAAAACACGATCAATTGTTTTTCCTATAAAACTGATGGGTTAAACCCAAGTACATAATTTTGTGATTGTGTGTGTTTCTGTTTGAGCTTTCATAAGAAGTGGAATGCAATACTAACAAGTACAGGAGGGTGTAGAGGAGAGTATGTAGGCTGATCCTTAGCCAGTACACTTGGTGTGTATTTTGTTGCAGGGTACATAAAATATGAATACGCTTTGTGGCTGAGGGAATGACACCTACCTTGACACTGGAATCCCTGTTTGCCAAAGCCCCTGAGGAGAAGAAGAACACACATGTATATGATGTTGACACCCTCAATGAATAACACACCAGATTTGCGCAAAAAAATACAATCAATAAAAGATGGTTCTATACCGGGGAGGGAAACATACAGTTGGACTTGGCAGAGACTGTGTAGCAAGATCTGTAGATATACAGCAAAATAAAGCTAAATAGATAAGTCTAGATGGATAGACAACGCTTCACTCTTTTAATTCATTCGCACACGCGGTGATTGGTTCTTGGTGTTGGGTGAGAACGATATACCGCCACATGCCAGTCAAGACAACAGAGACAATATTTTGGTGATTCTAGGTCACTTTGGTAACGGTGTGAACCGCCATGGGAATGGTATTGATAATAAACGCAAATTAGGACAATCATTTCTAAATGAAACTTTCTTTAGGCCAGTAAACCCCTTAGTGGATTGCTCGCTAAAATAGCCTATACTCGCCACATGGAAACTACACAATCATATCTCGGAAAATCTAGCATTTAAAGTTGAGAGCGGCCAGCAAGTGTTCCACCTGTGCAGGACCGGAAGGTGGCAAGACCGTTATAAAGGTCAGGTAAGTATACTTACCCTGACTCTCACTGTCAAGCCCCCCGTCTCTCTCTCTCTCTCTCTCTCTCTCTCTCTCTCTCTCTCTCTCTCTCTCTCTCTCTCTCTCTCTCTCTCTCTCTCTCTCTCTCTCTCTTTCTTTCTTTCTCTCTCTTTCTGTCTCTCATTCTCTTCTCTCTCTCGTATCACCTATTTCCAGCATTCCTCTTTTCGCTAAATATAGCAATAAGACAACCTATTTCAAACCGAGCAACTCCTAACTGAGAAGCTTTAACTCGCGGTTCTCTCCGCGCTACTTCCCCCATCCTGTCTTTCTTTCGCCTCTCTCACCAGATGAAGTCAGTGCAGTGACTGCAGAAGGTAGGCTGTTTGAAGAAGCGCGCGATGAACTTGTGGTCCTTCACTTCGTGCACATTCTTCTGTCGCAGGGCGCCTTGGCGTGCAAAGCCCCGCATGGGCTCCCGGGGTCCGTCCTCTCCATCGCTGTTCGTTGCAGAGTCTGCCATTTTTCAACGCGGAAGAGAGCGCTTCTCTTAAAAGTGACAGCACTTGTTGTACCGAGAGTGTCAACAGGGTGCCTTTGTGCCAGCTTCAGTCCGTAGGCTACAGGTTGGTAGAAGTCTTTAGTTATGCGTTTCCCGCGGCGAATACTGGCTTCACTCGTGCACTCCAACTGGTGCCTTCCGCCGCCGCCGGTACATTGAGAGAAGAGAGAGAGATACAGTGCTGTGCTACACACTGGCGCACGGACGCTAAACCCCGCCCCTGTTCTCTCGTCAGCATCACCTGTGTGAATTGCGTGCCTCTATAAAGAAAATGTTCGGATATATAATTGGGTTCCACCATGTTCACAGCAGTTTTCAGGCTGGTATCTGCATGTGACCTTGATATGCAATTTAGAGACCGTGTCTATGTGAGGTCATCATGTTTGATGGGTCAGAGGTCAAAGTGACTTGAGGATATGGTATTTGTGCAGCCATTGTTGGCGTCAACATAATATCTGCTCAACTCAATCATCTCAATAGCATATGTTTGTGATGCCCCCATTGCATAGTAAGGAAACTTCTCTCTCTCTCTCTCTTCTCTCCTCTCTCTCTCTCTCTCTCTCTCTCTCTCTCTCTCTCTCTCTCTCTCTCTCTCTCTATCTCTCTCTCTGACTCTCTCTCTCCCTTTCCTGGGCTTTCTTCACCTCTCTCCTTTCCTTTCCCCTAATTTCCTTTCCTTATCTGTCCTTTCTCTACTCTTCCCCCAGGTAGGTCTTTTGTTAGCCTTGACCGGTGTTCTCCTCAGCTTCCCCAGTTGAATAAGAGATGTATAATAAAGCTAAATGTCCCAAGACAGACAGACATGATGGAGTGACTCATCACTTTACAGACCATCGCTCCATCCATCTTTCTCTTCCTCTCTCACTTTCACTGCCTCTTTCATTCTGTTCTGTCGTTACATAAACGTGGTCTGTGCATCGTCATCTACTGACTATGGCGGACACACGCGCACACACCCCCACACACACAAGTGTAGGAAGACGACTGACCACATATCTTTGCAAAGTTGAAGATCAGTAGTTACATACACACAACATACTATACAATGATAATAGTAAAGCATGCATTCTGCAGTACATTTGTAATGTGAAAATGTATCTGTCTAGTGGTGTTAGAAAAGTGAAAACACACAAACACTGAATCTGCAGAGTATAAACTGTCATGGACGGACAGACAGACACCCCCACACTGAAAGGTATCAATATTTTATGCATATTCAAATCAACCATTATAATTTCACATATTACACACACACACACACACATACATACACACATACCATAGAAGCAGACACTACACATTCACACACACTTCACGTGGTGGTCCACCCAGTTTCACATTTGTATTGTAGACAGCTCTATGAGGCGGTAGCTCAGTGTTGAGTTCAGGTTTGAACAAAGACATAGAAAGATATCTGATGGATAACCAAACCCAGAAACCCACAAAGACATGCACATACACGCACATACACCATGTCACAGACATGCACACATACACCATATCACAAGTCATTTCATATGTGAATTTAGAAAGTAAAAACATTGTTTTAAAAAAAATGTTTCATTGAAAAATATGTGTTCTCAAATTTAATTCAAAAAGTTACAAAAATAATTGATATCACATCAATTATGAAATTGGATTGTGGACTCCAACCCTGACATACGCACAGACAGTTTCACATCTCTTAATTTGCTTCATGGCCCCTCCCTTCCTCCCTTCCTCCCTCCCTCTCTGCAGATCATGTTCTGCCAGGGCCAAGCCAACAGTACAATGGTCAAACAGAAACCACAAGCTTCTTCCTTCTGCTTTCACCCTGTCAACATTTGCATGCTGCCTCTGAGCACTGCTGTGTTCACACCTACAGGTCTGTGTGAAGCCCAACTGATGCTCCAGGAAGTATTACCCTGCCCTTGTCACCACGAGCCCAGCTCTCTGCTCTCCTGTCCGTCAACACCATCACAAGACAGGCTGGTTTGGCTGAGATGACAAAAAACATGAAAAACACAGAAACATTCTCGTTGGTGACTGTCTGATCAGACGACTCAATGACAATGGCTTGCTATGGTACTCCCTTATTGAACCATCAGTCCCTATTGAACAATGTGAGGTAACTGGGTTCCATCTGGTTTCATCTGGTGGTTGTTTATGAGAGTGAAATTAAGTGCTGAACGAGGGGCAAGTTCATGGTGGTTCAGTTGTGACGTTAAACCATCCCCTCTCCTCTCACTTCCTCTTTCAGTGCATACACTTCTCCCCGCGCATTGTCTTAATTGCAACAACAAAAATGGGGTTTGTGTGTGCATACGGTTGTCTGTGTGTGTGTGTGTGTGTGTGTGTGCGTCTATGCATTTGTGGCTTTTTTTCATAATGGGGGTTTGCTGCGCTGTTTACGGTACAACAATAAGACACAGAGGATCGAGCAAAGTCAACTGTGTGCAACACAGAGAGATCGCAGATCGTAGGTTAATCCATATTTATTACACAATATGCTGTCATTGATGGATGAAAGCGTGGGGCTGAAAGGGACGCCATAGGTGAGATAGACAGAATAGTTATGGATGTGTTTACCAGGGAAAGAGAGAGAGAAAGTGAGAGAGAACCTCCACCCCCAGGCCTCCTGCAGTACCCAAGCTCTCATCCCTCCCCCGCACACTGCCTCACTGTGACCTTACACAGACACAACGCACACACACATATACACACATACACACACACACATATATGACATGTCTACATGTGCACTCTTATCTCATACACACTCATGCACAACTACAGACAGAGACCTACACACATACTGTATGCACATGAATGTGCACTCAGTTTCAGAGCACGTTGCAGGTTGGCACTGGATGAAAATGATGTGATGCTGCCCTCTGATGGCTAGTAAAAGAACTACATTCGAAACACCTTTTCCTCACTCTACCGTCACTCCATGGTGGAATAGACCTACGGCACTACCTCTATAAGAGCTAGTTAGCTAGACTCAGGGAGGGGCAGAGCTCAGACCGACTCTAGTTCCAGTCTGAAGAAGAAGGTGGAAATATGAAAGCAATCTTTTGAAAGACGCACACAGCACAGCACAGGCATAAAGAACAGTACATTTGTGTCAGATCACATAAACACATGCATTTCAGCCTCCTAGAGGGAGCTCCATGGCTGTGGACAGGGATTAGCAAGATAATTGACCACAGATGGAAGAGAGAAAGAGAAAGTTGGAGAGCAGCGTCCTGACTCCATCTGGAGTTCTTGTAAGGAAAGTTGAAGATGTAACCCTTTATCCCGTATAAGAATGTTACTGTGTTCAACATTCCATGTGTGGAGAGTAGCTACCCCTAAGTTAACTCTAGGCTTAGGTAAACATACTGGACCCTTATCTCAACTTACTTTAACTTAATCAAATGTGAATAGGGATCTTTAGAAATCTGCACTTCGCTGGAAATATTGAAATGCTCATTCTGGTGGTTTGGCATTTGCCAATCGATAAGAATATATTATATAAGTGTACTTGTGTCTTCATTTTATTTTTTCAACATAGCAATTCAATAATAATACCATTAAACCTTACACATATGAATATGCATATAATATGCATAATAACACTATTTCATCTTCAAGTATACACCCTCAAACATTTAAGGAAAACGTTTAAAATACTTTTAATATGCTTTAATTCTCTGACCTGAAATGTTTAAGGAGTTTAAGAGTGAGTTTTACTGTAGCTAGGCTTCTTAAACATGTGCATGGTAATTGGCATTTGCATGGTTGCAATAAAAGTTTCGTTGCTGCCGGAGAGTTTTCCCAGAATGCTTCCAGATTCTCCGCAGTCAGGAGTTTGTTGTGAAACACGTTTTTGTAATTTATCAGATCTGTCATAAACGTTTGACAAACTGAAAATACAAAGAGTCAGTTCATATAGTTCTCTTTGATGGTGTGTATTTAAAATACTGTATTCTGTCAGTTGTATTTCCCCTAATTGGGTGTGCTTTGTTGGGCACAACCTTTGTTCTCTCTCATTTTCTTTATTTTCTCTTTCTTTCTTTCTTTCTTTCTTTCTCCAAACTGCACGTCCTACAAAATGTTATGAGAGATAGTTATCTGCATTGTTATCCAGCGTAGCGGTAACTCCTGCTCTTAGTTAAATCACTACTCAAGGACAACAAGGTAATTGCTTTAGGAGCTGTTTACATAATGAGTCAGGGTTAAGGAGGGCTCGGATGGACATGGGCGAAAGCTCAGCTGTGATGTATTAAATAGAAACAATGTGAGCAGAAAGCAGATTAGAGGTCAGTTGAATCCCCCACAAACATCAAACCAGACCTTCAATCAAAACATTTGCAGACACTATCCCTCCCTCTTCTCCTTGTTTCACTTTTATTTTGAAGCTTGTTCTATGAAGTCAGATGACCTGCCATCAGTTAGTATGCACGTTTTGACCTTAAAAAAGAGCTTCTAAATGATGCAGTTATGAATAAATGAGTCATGTGACCGCTGTAGGGTAGCTTTGTGTGTGGTTTTCCTCTAACAGTTGTCAGTACAAGGAAACTGTACTGTAAGAGTCTGTACACGTGTCTCGTGCCTGCATGTGTGTGTGTGTGTGTGTGTGTGTGTGTGTGTGTGCGTGCGTGTGTAAAAAACACAGAAGGTTCTGATTGCCCAGCTTGTCACAAGAACAGGATATTTGGATAGGAATAGATAGCTTTTTCTGTAAATCTGAAATATACACATACACAGGATAGCTGGGAACCAGATGAATCTGTCAGCTCATGTCAAACTGATTTCTCTCCAACCAGAAACTGCTTGAACCCCTCTCAACTGTTTACCTGTTAAGGGGTGGGTGGGTTTGATACTTTAATACAATGACTGCACAGAGGACAGCCATCGAGGCATTTTGAGGCACAGAGGACAACAACAACCAAAATAATGTTACATTGCTCTGATTGGTCTATCCAATTTTACCCCCATTGAAATCACAGGCAGTTTGGTCTGATCCCATTGATTAAGCCCCTTGGAAATCAAAATGGACTGACAGGTTCTCTCAGAGATTAGCAAGAGACTAGGCTAGTTCTTAAACACAGCAACAAACAAAGAATACTTTGACTGGACAGACAAGAATACATTTTTAAATACTCGCCCTGCTTTGAGATATCAGCAACCAGATAAGACACGGCCAGCTGGCTTCATGCAGAGAATACTTTCAGTTTCACTTTCCAGCAGAAGCTGCGACTTCTCTCCAACCGCCACTCAGCATACAGCTTGTCCTCTAGGAGATGAAAAGGGATGTGTAGGCTTATACAAACAGGGACCTTTGGAAGTGCATCCTTCAGTCAAATTGGTATTGGACATACACACACCCACCAAAAAACCTTAACAATCAATTTGCGTAAAGTATGTGTGCGTGTGTGTGTGTGCGTGTGCATGTGTGTTTGCTCGTTGGAGTGTATGTGCAGTACAGTAAATCATGTTGTTGACAACATAAGGTGTATCATTAACATGTCCAATGGACAAGGTGTTGTCTTGTCGGGAAACGATAAACTGACATGATAATTAGGAGGGAGGTGTTCAGGAACTATTCCAACATCACCAGTACAGCACGTTTTAGGAGTTGAATCATTCTAAATTGCCTTACCTTTTTTTTTTTTATGCCTCCCTATTCCTCCCACCGGCCTCTCAAAAGCTCTCTTCCAAGAATATTAGCATCAATTACAATGATAAACAACATTTTTGTTTTTGCATTTTGCAATACTTAATTTGCCTTTAACCTTCAGACCTTCTATTTAAGTTTCATGATGAAAAGGCCAAGAGGTTGTACTGCCTCCACCAGTTAATCTAAAACTTTTCCTAAATAACCTTTACCAAACTTGGCCATAAGAGACTTAACTCCTATATCAACATGTAGGCTACTGGGTGTATCAAATGGATGCTAAAGGAAAGCAGTACTGTGTACAAATTGTGAATGCATGTAGTTATTTATTGACCTCCCTTCGTTCCTCAATCCATCCATCCATTCATGGCTGACCATGTTATAGCTGCGTCTGGCATTATGTTCCTTGTCTCTGTTTCCCAGAAATGAAACTTAGACAGACCGCCATCAACACTCGCAAGAGCGCAACTAGTAATAAGGGTGTGTTTGTGTGTTTGTTTGCAAACAAAGAATATCACAATTTCTGCATTACAATTCATTTGTAGCAAAGTGTATTGACCAGGTGGCATCTACAGTCCTGCTGTGGATAACACCGTGTCCACTGTGTGCTCTGCACTCAGCAAGTCAAGCTGCACGGGTTAGGATGTCCACAGCATCCATAATATCAGTGGGGTTTTTTTCTTTGACTATATAGACCATTTTTATTACAATTATCAAGATTTACAAACCTAGAACATCTCTTCAGGATACAACCTTTTTTTTGAGAAATCTCTGAAAGCTACATGATAGGCAGTGCTCCAGTAACATGCCCGCACATTTAGGGTAGGGAGGAAATTGCACAAATGTCACAAGTCACAAATAGTGACAAGTTTTTTCATAGCTAGATTTAGTGAAGCTCACTAGTGCACACTATACTTCTCATGCAATTTAATATAGTGCCTGATGTTGTTTATTGACGTCGTGAAACGCATGAAACCCCACAAGGGGGCAGCGAAACATTCACTTTTTAGCCATTTACTTTTCAGTAAGTGTTCGTTAATGCATGTGAAATGGTCTACCTGCTGCAACTGATGTGTAGATTAAACTAAATTAAACACCAACAATGAACACATTGGCTCTCTGAACTATTTCAATAGGCCTACAGATTTCGATCTGTCCACTTAAAAGTGGTTCTTTTGACCACAGATGGCTTCCTGTCCACGCAAAATAATGCGGTCAGTGCTCCGGTTGGCTATAGATCATTCTTATGTTTAACCTGTAGGACTATAACTGTTTATGATCATTGTTCAGTTTAAAAAGAAGCGAAAGGAGAACTGCGCCTAATTTCTTGAATTGACTCCTATCGAGAACTTGCAACTGTTCTGTGAAGGCGATATAATTTCTGAGAATACGAAAGGGAAACTAAGATTTCCTGTAAATGGAGGAGGGGCCAGTGCATATAAAATCCAACTTGGTAGAATATTTCGTACTAGTATGCAATTGAAATAGCAGTTGAGAGAATAGGTCTGATTAATCATGATGAACGTTAATCAAACACATATTTATTATACAACGCAGCGGAGTAGACTATTTTTGGAAATTGCCTAAACTGCTTTTTGGGATTTGTACGATAAGGATTATTTCACAAAATTTGCCCTGTATTTTCAACGTTGTTCTCGTTTTGCTAAACGGTAAGCAAACAATCTTTCGTCAATGTGGTTTATATAGTTTACTGTGGGCCTATGACATGGAATAGTTTTAACATTTGACTTTACGCGGACTGCAATATATATAATTTAAAAATGTATTGCCTACAGTAGCGTACTGTACCAGTTATTTTGAGAAAAACTCTACAGTAGTGTAGGCTACTGACGTCTCGTTAGGAGATGGCTAGTTGTACCCAATCTGCGCTTGATTTTAAGCGGGCTACTCAATGAAAGAAGTGCCAGACGTTTATGTAACCTAATTAGCTAATTTGCTCAGAAATGCTTCTGTTGTCACGTCTCGCCAGATATCGGGTTGTTTTCCCGATTGAAAAATAACTTGTAACATAAAACACTGACATCACAGAAGCACATACGCTACTGTTAATTGCCTGTCAACTTTGGCGTGTGTATGAGCGTACATTGCACAGCTCTAACATCTGACTGCCAGTCTAGTTAAACTAATCCAATATTGAATTAATAATCCCGACTCTCCTCCCTTGCATCTTCTGATGGTTATGTAGTAGGTAACCTACAGTAATGCCACAACCAGCCGCTAGACTACCCATAATGATTTACCCAGTGGCACAACAGTAACACTTTTGTATCTCTTTTCCCCTTTCTTAGGATGACTGTGGTGTGTAGAGATGGGAGAGGGTTGGGGCCGCTCTCCCCCTTAGGATGGTAGCACACAGCAGAGTGGACGGCCATGACGACACAGCGCTATCTTCATCCACATCCTCATCGTCCTCATCATCTTCATCCTTTTCTGGGGTCAGGGAGCCCGACCGGTCTGCTCAGCACCAGAGGAACCCTCCGGAGGGCCTGCTCACACTGGTGTCCACCCACTTCCCGCCCTTCCGCTGCAATGAGGACTTCCTGCTCATCACGCGCACGGCGTCCATGTTGGAGCGTAGCGGCTTCTACTGGGGTCCTCTAGGGGTGGAGGAAGCACACGGCAAGCTTCAGGACACTGCTGTGGGAACCTTCTTGATCAGGGACAGTCGTCAAAAGGACGTATTTTTCACGCTGTCGTACCGGGCCGCCAACGGACCGGTCAGTGTCCGCATCCTCTACAAGCGCCAGAAGTTCAGCCTGGCGGGAAGCGAGCGTTTCTTCGCCTGCCTCTTCTCCCTGCTTGAGCATTACATCAATTCTCCCAAAAAGAGCCTTAACCTTCCCTACAGGAAGCAGCAACTCACCTTGCAGGAACTGTGCAGGAAACGCATCGTCGAAGTGTGTGGCGGTGGGGAGAAGGTTGAGCAGATTCCTGTTAATCCTGTTCTGAAGAACTTTCTGTTAGAGTTTCCTTACAGGATATGATCTCACATCAGATGGCATTAAAGCTTGGATTTCTTGACTTTAGGTCAACACCCAGAGCCATGGTGACTGTGTCTGGTGGGCGAGTCCAAGGGAGTGTACCCTGGTTAGACCCGTTAGATCTAGAACACATCAGATCAGCTGCATTAAGAGACTATTGGGCTGTTGGCGTTATGATGGGAAACTGGACCGCATGGTTGTGGTTGTGGTTGACCCCTTGGTCCTGTTGTTGTAGGCAGGTCATCTGGGGTCGTGGTAGCAGACTTGAATACTCTATTGTGAATGTTTACATGGACCATGAATGTGTGTTGTTCACAGAGTCCTCCTCTCTCTGTGGTGTCTCACTGTCTGCCATGCAGATTCAACTGTTATGTAAAGACAATATTTTAAGTAATAATATTATTGTTAAAATGATTATTTTTGGTAAAAGTACTATGTTCTGTAAAATAAAACACATTTTATTTTCAGACAGTTCTCCCTTGTGTTTATTGTTTTGTGTTGATACTATGCGTGTGTGTGTGTGTGATTCTCTCCTGCTGTATTATACCATGTTGAGGAAGCAGCTTAAAGCTCTACACTGGAGGCGTACGGCTTTCTGAGACAACTCCACATACAGTAATGTTACCATGGTGACTCAACTCAGTAGTACGTGGTGACAGGTTGGCGGTGTTGAAGAGATAGTTACTAAGTTAGGCGCACACTTACCAGAAATGGATGGAGCAATAAAAAAGGTGTGTTTGAATGAGTCACTCAGAAGAGCAGTCCTGTGTGTTGTGTGTGTGTGTGTGTGTGTGTGTGTGTACATCAAATAAAGGCTGGATGGTAGCATGTCTAGACTACTTCGGCCACGTATAAATGGGTGTTTTGGTCTTATGAGTATCATCTAGTGGCTTATTGGCACATACGAATGAATAAAAGCAACATGGAATAGTTATCTTTTACGGCTCGATTCCAGTAAATCAGCCTATGTCATTATCTTGAACATAGGCAGACAGGATAGGGTGGGACTGATCATCCTGTCTGACAGCTTACTATGAACTCAAACAAATTTGCATGATTTCATTGATAGATTTTCTCAGTACAGGCAGAATTTCAGTACAAGGTACACCTGTCCTCATATCTTAGCATTCAATCTATGCTATTTGAATTCTGAGTACTCCTAAACTTTATGAGAAATGTAAAACAAATTTAGCATTGTAGTCTCTGAATGAATTAACTGGAATTGTCGTCATGACTCGTGTGTCTTTTGTGAATCAGATGTGAAACTGAAACTGACTGTCCACACAGAGCTGGGCAAAGGTCATTCGTTGACACTGCTGTGACAGAATTCTTAAAAAAAAGAAAATATAAGAAAATATGGTAAGTATCCATGACCACCAGAATCCTCACACTAACTGAACATATTCAGTAAGCGTGTACAGTGTATTTGTGCACTAGTCTAGTCTTGTCAGAAATCTGTATTCCTGTTAACAGTCATCAGCTCTTAGAACCACAACTGGGCAAACCACACCTTCTCCAGCTGCTCTTCTCAGAAGAGGGATCCACTCTTATAGTCTTGAACTGACTATTCTGTCTGTCCTACTCGTCTGAAAACTCCCTGGCAGGGTTAGCACCATTAAACCTTAAACCCTTGACAGTCGAATCTCTCATAGCTGCATTTTTCTCATTTTCATGTCTCTGTCTTTTCATTTATTTTGCTGTCTCTTGTTCTCTTGTTACCTTTCAATCTTGTTTTCTCCTACTCTGTTTCTCGCTTTCAGACACAGGCCCCTTAGTGCCTCCCCCCCTCTCCACCACCTGTGGTGAGACAGAAACACACATGAAAGAGTTTCAGCATCCTTACTCTACCAGGAACACACACCAGTGTTTCCTTGAAGAGAAAACACGAGATAGAACACTTTCTCTCACACACAAACCACATAAAAACAGAACCCCACACATACGCACGCATACAATAAATAATTAAATGCATGTTGCCACATGTGCAGAGTGTATGGAACACATACACACAATGCTCACTTGGTAAACGGAAATGGTTTGTTTCCTATGGCTTGCCTATTCAAAGGGGGGTGCTACCTGATATTCCTCTCTCCCCCCCGACCCCCCCTGTCTCCATCTCCTTCCCCTGCCTCACTCACTGCTTTCTCCTGGTGGTCTCGCCTCTCTCTCTTCCCGGTTCCTTGCTTCATCCCGGTTCCTTACCCTGTTGACCTTTCTCCCTGTCTTGTATCTGTACAGTTCCAGAGGGTGTGCATGTACGTTCTCTTACGGGTTTCTGAAGGCTTTTCTAGTCAGTGTGCGGTTCAGTGGTGAACCAATCTCACACCTCTCCAGTCTTTCCTGCCTTTGAGCTGAAGCAGTCCAAGGGTGTTGGTGTGTCATGTGTTGTCTCAGTCTGCAGTGGTTAAGCAGGCATGCGTGTTTTTTTATTTATTATATATATATATATATATATATATATATTTCTGGCCTTTTATGGCTTTATTGGACAGAACTGGTTATAGGGTGACAGGAAATGAATGAGAAAGGGGGAGTCATGCAGAAATGGCAGTCAGAATCAAACCCAGGCCGCTGCATTATGCTTGCAGCCTGTATGGTAAATACGGCCCCGAATAAAAAGTTTGTACAAATGTTTCCCTCATTGCTTAACCCTAAACCAAGACATAGGAAATTGAAAGGTGGACCGTACTTGATAAATTGTACAAACTCACAAATGACAAATTCACACAATAACACCATCATAAGTAGAATAATTTATTGCAGATCTTTAATTATTTCTCTGTTCGTATTTTAGTATAATTACAAGTTTAAAAGCGGATGGCATTTACAGAGCGTAGAAACATCCAGAAAACACTGCGCTAAGTCCTCTTTAATAGCATCAGTCTTAACATCGGGGCAAATATTTACAAGGAAAGCAAGGTTGGGAATGCTGACTAGATAAATAAAAAAGAAAGAAAGAAAGCAATCCTAACAAATCGGACATGATTAGAGGAGTATTGCTTTCCTGACACTTCACTGCTGTATGGAATATCAAAACCAAGATCCAGTTTAAGGATGGTGTCCTGATCATCTGTAGAACCCCAACATGGGTACCGAGGGAGGGAGAGAAGTGAAGGGGGAAAAAGGAACGGGACAGGCCCAGAGAAAGCAAGAAGGGGAGAAAGAGGGGATTCGATATACGCACCAATATCTCAGTGTGTGCTTAGCTCTAAAGGGCTCTTTACACCAACATCCTACATAATCCTCATTTTCACCATCAGAAACAGAAATTTCATCCTCCAGTAACTACACTCTGATTGGAGAGATGTTCTGTCCATTACATTCAGCTCTCTCCCCATTGGTTAGCTCTTTAGATTATTGCAGTAATAAAGCTTCATGAGACAGACTGGAGGCTGATCCCAGACCATCTCCATCCTGGCCCCTATCAGATCAGAGTTAAAATGGGTGGTAGGCAATCAGATCCTGGATCTGAACCAGTGGGATACATTCAGGTCCGTTGTGTTGTGTGAGAAAGAGAAACGTGGCCCATGTGAGCAAGGTCCAAAAGCTGGTGGATGTACTCTAGCAGAAACACCCCTGCTGCAGCAGAAACACTTCCCTGCAGCAGAAACACCCCATCTGCAGCAGAAACACCCCTCCACACAGTCACACACGCAGCCAAGCAGGACTAGAACTCCCAGGTGCGGGACTGGTATTTGTACAGAGCTACCAGGACACATAGTCCTTGGTAATGAGATGAATGATCACTATTTTTTAGATCATAATCTGTTCCCAACAAGAACACACACGTGCACACACCACACCACACCACACCACACACACACACACACACACACAGAGATTGGCAGTAAGTGCCACGCATCCAAGCAGTGGCCAGGGACAGTGTCTAGTCCAATTAGGGAGGCTAGTTTAGCTGACTTGTGTTTGTGTTTTGGCAGTCTAAAACATAGGTCCAGACCACGTCACCTCTAAGGACAGAGGAACTGAACAAGAGAACGAGTGAAAGTGTGCTGAATGAGTGGGATGTCCTCAGGTCATGTGATAATAGTCAAGGATGAACTGCATCTAGATCAACAGGACAGATTTAAATAGCAAACCTCTAAAAGTGCATTCCAACTTTAGGCTGTGTGCACAAACAAGACTAGTGACCAATGAAGACTACTGAATACAAGTTTAATCGACCCCTGCGTATGCACGCACACACGCCCCCATGAACACAGCTGAACACAGCTCCACAGAATTGTCCCTCTGTAATGAAGGGTGTAATGAGTAGAGTCTCTCTTCATGTGCGAATACAGTCTGAAAACATTGATGCTGCAGAATTCATCACAACAACACTCGAGGACAACACCTACAGCCAAGCGGGTCAATCGCTTCGGAGCCAAGATCTCTTCTTGCGCCACTGTGTGTGTGTGTCGGCAAAACAGGATTAGGTGTTGTTAGCTAACTAGTCAACCTCCTGCGAGTGTGTGTCTGAATGATCAGGGGGCGTGTCCGGATCCTCCTTCTCCTCCTCAGGCTGCAGATCCGATCCAGGGGGAATGTCCATCTCCGGCTCCTCCCCCCGGGCCGCCTGCTCTGGCTTCGGGGAAAGGGGCGTGTCCCTCTCGGCATCCTGGTCCTCTGGCTCGGTGGGCGTGGCCTGATCCGCTGTTGCCTCTTCTTCGAGGGTGGGGTCCGTGTCCACTGCCAACTCCTCCTCTTCCTCTTTTACCCTCGCCTCCTCCTCTTCCTCCTCCTCCTCTTCAGTGATGGCCACCCCAGGGCCCTGCAGTGGGCGTGCGGCGTGTGAGGCGTGCGCGGTGCAGGGGAGCAGGTGGGACGGGTCGGCGGGAGGAAGCAGGGTGAGGGACTCCACGCTGAGCTGGTCGGCACGGGCGTCCGTGAGCAGGGAGATGGTGGGCTGGGATGCGGGGGTGAGGCTGGGCGCCAGCGCCATGGAGGGGCCTGGGGGAGAGACGGGGACAGCACAACCGCTTAGCTCCTCACCCTCCCCACCGGAGGAGGAGGGCGGGGTGTGCTCCAGAAATGTCCCATCATCTGGGGAGAGCAGAAGGGGAGATGGTTAATCAGGGTTCATTTCTAGTTTGCCAGCAGCAACCAGTAACTCAGCACCAGTATCTGCTTACTGCAGCTGTGCTAGATGCCATCAGAAGTTGGGACACACCCAGTTACAGGGCTATTGTAAGCTCTATAGACTAGAACTAGGCAAGCATAATAATGGTCCACCAGCAGGCATGGGGCCAGGTAGGGCGGCAGCTAGGGGGATGAGTACAGGGGCATGTAAAGGGTCAGGTAGAGGGCCAGATAGAGGGCCAGACAGAGGGGCAGACAGAGGGCCAGGTAGAGGGGCAGATATAGGGACATTTAGAGGGGGATGTAGAGGGACAGTTAGAGGGGCAGACAGAGGGACAGTTAGAGGGCCAGGTAGAGGGCCAGACAGAGGGCCAGGTAGAGGGGCATGTAGAGGGGCAGACATAGGGACATTTAGAGTGGGATGTAGAGGGACAGTTAGAGGGGCAGACAGAGGGACAGTTAGAGGGCCAGGTAGAGGGCCAGGTAAAGGGGCAGACAGAGGGGCAGACAGAGGGGCATATAGAGGGCCAAGTAGAGGGGCAGACAGAGGGACAGTTTAAGGGGCATGTAGAGAGCCAGGTAGAGGGGCATGTAGAGGGCCAGGTAGAGGGGCAGACAGGGGGCGCGGCATGGAGAGGTCTGAGTAGGCATCCAGAACTTACAAAGACAAGGAGACCCCATGGTGGAACAGAGAAAGCATATTTATATTCCAACACAACACATTTGAATTTGTATTACAGACCTCCAGTCTTCAAACACACAGTTCATAGCTATGTAGCTTCGTACCTCCTGCCTTAGAGTGTGTATTCCTAACACTTGATACAACGGTCCAGGTAGAACCAGTTGATGAATGGAGGCATTGTTTTGTGTCCTCTTAGAATACAATGCTTTTAGGGAAATAGTAGAGACAGAGTGTGTGTGTAACTGGAACACTGAGAACCAGGGTTTTCACCTAGCGTGGTTTACTGCCACGTTGAGTGTCTTTAGAGTTTGTATGTGCTGGCAGGGGGATTGGTGTGTGTTACCTGTGAGGCTCTGGGCTGAGGAGGGTATGTGTGTGTGTGTGTGTGTTACCTGTGAGGCTCTGGGCTGAGGAGGGTATGTGTGTGTGTGTGTTACCTGTGAGGCTCTGGGCTGAGGAGGGTATGTGTGTGTGTGTGTGTGTGTTACCTGTGGGGCTCTGGGCTGAGGAGGGTATGTGTGTGTGTGTGTGTTACCTGTGGGGCTCTGGGCTGATATAGTGCTGGCAGTGACAGAATCACAGCGTCCTGTGCTGCCACTCCCACTGGAGGGGGGGGAGGGGGAAGACAGGGGAGAGGGGCTGTGCTGGGACACGCAGTGAGCCACCGCAAAACCTGAGACATGCAAACACACACACACAGAGCGGATACATTACTCAGACATGCAAAGGTCAGGGGTAAAACAAAAAGTGCACTAGTGCCTTTTGAGAGCAAAATGAAGAGGCTAGATCAATGTAGAAAACCTCTCCCCACTCCTGCCCCTGATTGGCTGTGAGGTTTGGGCATTAGGGGTGACCATTGCTTCCAGAACCAGCTGTACAGTTGCGAAGCACGGGTAAAATGCTGTGTCTTATCGGATCTGCACAAAATCACCCAGGTGACCCATTTTGGTTTCCAAAAGGTGAGTCTCACCATAAGGTGAGGAGTTTGCATGCCTGATTACTAAGAACAGCTAATCTTATCCACACCACAAAAGTCAAAGTTAAATGTGCACGCCTGTGTGCTTCTGAATAACATTGACAACCTTCCGTTCTCTGTAACAAGGGTGCATACTGTGGGAAGAGGCTGTTATATACACAAGGTGGTTTGTGAACACTTCATCTAGCATGCAGCTATGGCAAAGTAATACGTGTGTGTGTGTGTGTGTGTGTGTGTGTGTGTGTGCGCGTGATAGGGAGAGATTCTAAGGACATTTCATTATCTGGAATGAGGAAGTGATAACCAAAACAAGTTGGTTTCCTTCGTGGAGAAATTCATGTGAAGAGCATGGGCTATTCCTCTTAATCTGCCCTCGGCACAGTGAGCGTGTTCCCCTGTGCGTCTGCATGTCGACCGTACGCCACAAACTTCCTTTTGCTTATGTTGAGACTGAATCATGGACAAGGAACAAGGTTGGCGTTTTAATGGAAGCCTGTCCCACGCTGAGAAGCAACGGTTTAACCATGGTGCCGTGTCTCACTAAGAGCCAGGCTTTTACCATAAAATCCTGTCACACTGAGAAGCAGGAATTCTCCTGTCATGGCTTACGGCCGTGTGGAATCTCTTCCGAGAGGGGCTGCTAACAGCATGATCTATGGAAGCACCGAGAGGGATGCTGCCAACTGAGGATGCACCCTACCCCTTCATTTACAAACCGATAAGAGTACGAGTATTTCTATTTGTGTACTTGCCGATACCGAGTACTGATACTTCTTAGATTTGGTCTCCATGAAAGTGCAATTCATTTGGAGGCAGATTTATTTCATCCTCTGCCGATTATGAGCCTATAGTACAAAATTAACAGAAGCCTATCCCAAGTGAAAAATAAACAGAGCTTTCTGGTTTTAACAACAAAAAAAGCCTTCAAAAGAGACTCAGATGACTAATGTCATCACATTAGACACAATGCAAATATAACCAGATCAAGGCAATTCAATTTGCTGCATAGTTAACAACACAGTCTACTAGAGAGTCAGATGGCTAAGCGGTGAGGGAGTTGGGCTCGTAGGTTGCCGGATCGATTCCCCGCTGTGCAAAAATGACGTTGTGTCCTTGGGCAAGGCACTTCACCCTACTTGCTTCAGGGGGACTGTCCCTGTACTTACTGTAAGTCGCTCTGGATAAGAGCTAAATGACTAAATGTAAATGTACTTAACAAAGTGAACAGAACTATTACTGGATTAGCACATTAGCACATTTCAAAGGTAAGTGGAGAGCAAGGTGCTTGACCTGCTGCCAGGTAAACAGTTGAAGTGTGGCAAGATAAACAGTGAACACAAAACAACAACCAGGCCCGCAACAGTAATAACAGGAAGAATCAGCAACACACTATTTTGGCAAATGACTATCATACAATGTTGACACCTCTGAACTAGGCTATGCATTTTGGGGGAAAGTGAGAGGCAGACTTTTTTTGAACAGAATCATGGACAGCTTATTTATTATTACTCAAATGAAAATAGTATTCTTTTTATGTGCTTATCACAAACTTAAAGCACACATTTCAGTGAGTGTCCAATAACCTTCAAAGGGCATAATTACCTGTAAGAAAGGCTGCTGGGATCAGCCAATAGGAGACCGAATACGCTTTTCAGACTTTACATTTAGCTACAGATATTACATGACGCTTGGTCTTCTGCAGTAATACCTCACTATGTTTTCTTTTATGCTCGCAGTTAGCAATCTTTAATTTAGTGAAATGCGATGCCTTTATGATAAAAGTTAGTTGGTTGTTGTTCTTAGTCCTCGGATTGTTTAACCTTATTTCATTATGTAAAGTTTATAAATAGTTTATGTAGCGGTCGGAGAATTGTGTATACAACGCTGTGGAATGTTTAGTTTCGTTTTCGACAGTGGTCGGATTTTATTAATATAATGGCGTTGGTAATATATTATTTATGGTACCTATATTAAGCTGTGTGTGTGTGTGTGATAATTGTCTACGTTCTGTGTTGTTTTAGCAACACCACACTCACTCATTTAAGAAACGGAAAACTCGTGTCAGTTGTTTTACAGTAACAGACACCCTGGGAGCGAACACAACGCACCAACCAGCTATATAGTTATTTCATTTCTTAACTACATCACCATTGTCATAATATACAAAAAATAAACTTAAAAAAAATGGGTATCGTCTTTGCTATCGGGGTATTTTTACGAGTACGAGAGTATTGGTGCATCCTTACTGCCAACTTTCGATCCTTGTAGGCCTGTTACGTGAAGTAAAAATACCTGTTTCAACATAGAATCTATATAACAGCAGTCACGTGTGAACAGTTTTTCAACGCCGGTGTCACCACAGTCACGATCAGGCCTTCTCAGGGCTGTTTGTTCTTGTCATCGTATCCTGCCGTGTACCCTGCTGAAGTGACCCAGCTGAAGTGACCCCACTGCTGCACAGGGCGATTCATTGTGTCTCCACCCGCTAGTCCCGAGGGTCCCTTCTGTACACTGACCTGACAACACAGGTCCAATTACGCGTTTCCAAGAACAATGGTTTACGAACGCGTCCCACAAGTACAACTACAAGGCGTACCATATTGGAGGGGTGGGTGGGGCCGTCAGTTAAAACTGTCGCGAGTGCGGCCATTGTTGTGCAGCCTGTCTATTCAGCATGTATATCCGTGAACATACAACGCCCTTGGGGCCCTAGTCCCACAAGACGATCACAAGAGAACAACCTCCAGCACCGTCATGAGCCCTGGGCGTGCGGCAGACTCGGTTATCTCTCACACACACCAGTCTCCCCAGAGGGGAATGTTTCTGACGAGCCTGGTTTGCAGGATTCCAAACCCCACAATCTGATCTGTGTCCCTGTGTGTGTGTGTTACCTGGGACTTTGTCAACGGAGGCGAAGACCGATCTCTGTGCTGTGGGGTCGTTGGGCGCTCGACGCGATTGGTCGTAGAAGCGGAAGGGGAGGCCTCCGGCGGTGGCGTTTGCCGCGTGGCCGAGACCCAGGACGTCGGACGCAGAGGGCTGCACGGGCAGGTCCAGCAGAGCTGCGCACAAACACACGCGTTGGACACAGCTAGCCATAATAAACCTGACCTACCTTCCTTCGGGGGCGTCTTTTTTTGTTTACCTGTTTCATATCAGTTTATTCACGTTCGGGGGAAAAAAAAACAAAGAAAACTGCAAAAAAAAAAAAAAAAAAAAACGAAACGCTTCCCCGCGTCTCACCTGCGATCCTCTGCATCTTCATGCGGCGGGCCTGGATGCGGCCCTTGGCGAGGCGCTGCTTGGCGATGATGCAGCGGATGTGGTCGGCGAAGATGAAGTTGGCCTGCAGGATGGGGAGGGGCTTGGCGTGGGGGTTGGAGCTGGGCTTGTGGATGATGATGTTCAACGCCCGACTGTCATCCTCCACGCCCGACACCTGCATGTCCTGGAGAGGGGGACGAGGAGGGGGGAAGGAGGGGAACAGGAAGGAGGGAAGGAGGAGCGGGGGGAGCATCCACGTTTAGAAACGGTCACAGTACACAGGAGTTGGAGCTTGAACAGTCCTCCGACAGGCACGCACACTCTCTCCCATGTGTTATCCACACACAGACCCTCTCTCTCTCTCTCTCTCTCTCTTTTACCTGTAGCAAGCCAGCGAACTTCACCACTCCCCAGCCCAGGCGCTTGGTCTCGGGCTCCACCAGGCTCATCTGGTACACGTCCACAGCCAGAAAGCGCTGGGCCTGACCCCCCTCCTTACTGACCACCATGCAGGCGATCAGGTCACTGTTGTCTACACAACACAACCACAACATGATCATTACACAACCACAACATGATCATTACACAACCACAACATGATCATTACACAACCACAACACGACCATTACACAACTAAAACCAGTTTCAGATCATTGAGAAAAAAAAAGCAAAATTTCCCACTCGCGTATATTTTACAGTCTTTTTGTTTATTGTTGTTGCCAGGGACGAGGGGATCAACTGCGTTCTTAGAACATACATTTCCAAATATCTTCCACCTCAATTGTACCTGTGCATCTGTTTAAATATCTCCCCGACCACTCATTCACCCTATATTGTACCGACCATATCAACCACAACCACACAGACTGTCTGGTCCCTGTTCTTAACTGGAACCCAACCGCAGGGCAACCTTGCCAGTAGCAGGTGGTAGCCAAGGACACTAGAGGAGCAGCCGTGGGCTCCAGATGATCTGGACTCTTAACCATCATCATCACCACCACCACCATCACCACAACCACCACCACCATCACCATCACCACCACCACCACCACCACCATCACCACCACCACATCCATCACCACCACCACCACCACCACCACCACCACCACATCCATCACCACATCCATCACCACCACCCCCACCACCACCACCACCATCACCATCAACATCACCACATCCATCACCACCACCACCACCACCATCACCACATCCATCACCACCACCCCCACCACCATCACCACCACCATCACCACCATCACCATCAACATCACCACATCCATCACCACCACCACCACCACCACCACCACCACCACCACCACCACCACCACCACCACCACCACATCCATCACCACATCCATCACCACCATCACCACCATCACCACCATCACCATCAACATCACCACATCCATCACCACCACCACCAATACCACCACCATCATCACCACCACCACCACCACCATCACCACCATCACCATCACCACCACCATCACCACCATCATCACCACCACCACCACCACCACCACCACCACCACCACCACCATCATCACCACCACCATCATCACCACCACCATCATCATCACCACCATCATCATTACCATCCTCATCAGATCAAAGACAGCAGTGTTCATGAGGGACAAGGAGATACAGCTCCTACGCACATAACAGGATGACCTTTAGTCTACGGGTTGTGTGTGTGTGTGTGTGTAGAGTGGCCTGGTTTCTGGTGTCAGAGTCATTCTCTGCTGTGTTTCCTGAAGCCAGGTTCAGAGAAGGCACAGAATTAGAAGCAAACACACTACCCACACACACACAAGTGAGAATGTGTGATGAGATGTAGGTGGGCAAGACCGTCTAGTTGAATCATCTCTTACTAAATGAGGGGGAATGAAACACACACACACACACACACGTATCAATTTCCCTGTCTTACATCGAAGCTCGTTGGAGGAACTGGCTAGCTATAGAAACGCAGCACACACCTGATGTGAGCATTTAGCTGGAACACACACTGTAAAACCACAAACACTGACATGAAACGCCAGACTGATGAGGTGCTTCTGTTTTATTATAAACCCCTATTATAAATGATCAGCTTCTCTTTTCTCTGACACAGACAGACAGACAGACAGACAAGCAGACAGACAGACAGACAGACAGATGTGGACAGTCCCTCCTCCGACCACGCTCACATAACACTTACTTCTAGTTTTAGGGACTATTGATAGCCATCACCAGAGCAACCAATGATGACACACAAACATACTGGAACGGGCCCACAGACGCGGGCAATGGAAATCTTTCACTCATCTCGACACGACACCTTCTTCTTTCTAGAACAGATCAATCAGTGTACGCGCGTGTGTCAGACAGGGTCTGTGTGTGTGTGTGTGTGTGTGTCTTACTCAGGTCCAGGACGTCATCGGTCTTGATGAGGTCTTCGGGGCGAGTGAGGGGCAGCTGTGTCTCTGGTTCTCCTTGGAGCTGCAGGGAGAGCGCCCTCAGCATGAAGAACACACGGATGGCCTGTTGAGAGCGCGCACACACACACACACACACACACACACCATTCGAGTGTGGGGACAGAGGGGAGTGAGCATGAGTACGTTAGTATGAATTGTTGTCGTGTGTGTGTGTGTACACTGTGTGTGTGTGTATACACTGTGTGTGCGCACGCTTGCTCACCCGTCGTGTTTTCTCCACGTCCCCACAGGGCAGCCTCTTGACAAAGTCGATGCCAGTCAGCGGGGTCCCAGTAGGGGGCAGCAGAACGGAGGCGTCCATCATGAGGTACTCCACATTCAGGGGCTTACTCTACCAGGGCAACACACGCACAGGGGGCACATTCATACACACACTTTGGGTCGCTTGCTATACCTGCAATGCAGGAGTGTGCGCGTGTGCGTGCGTGCTAACCGTCATGCTCCTGTACTCGTCCTCAAACATGTCCAGAAAGATTTCCTCCCCCTACGAGATAGAAAGAGAGGAATATGGGGGGGGGGGGTTCAGAGCATGAGGGGGTGTAACTGACGGAAGGATGACAATGGAGGCGTAAGCTTGCGGACGTTAGGGGCGTACTGTAAGGCGCTCAACCACGGTGCAATCCTGCGTTCGACCGGCTGAAACGTGGATTACGGGAGCGTGTGAAAACATCCGTTTCCTGGCTGCTACCGCTCAGACAAACGGCAGAGTCGGTGCTGTATCGCTAGGCACTAGAATGTGAACGCGAGCACTCTCACAAGGCTTTCATTGGAGGACTGCAACAACCTTTCAGATGGGAATCATGCAGATGGTGCCCGGGTGTGAAAATAAACACACACACATTGATGTTTATGCGTTCATGCGATTGGAGAGTTCGCTATTTGGTCGATGTATTGATACAGACCACTGGGATGTTACACGATCAACAGAAATATGCAAATGTGTCTAAGATGAGAAATGTGTGTGTGGAGCCACACACACCTTGTAGAAACGCCGTAGCAGATGCAGACTCTCTTCTCTTGCACCCTGAAACCAGACCAAACGTGTAAATCAGAGTAGTACATTGTGCATTTCTCTCACACACATGCTTGTATTGCTTTTCTTGTGGGTGGGCTCACAATTCAGTCCCATTCAAAATCCTGCTTTCCCCACATTCAACCTTACCATAACCCAAATATGTACATACAAACCTGACCTGAACCCTAAAACGATCCCTCACTCTGAACCATCCCTTACTATAATTGGAACCTTAACATTAATTCAAACTCCAACCTCCATAAAATAGCGCTTGAACTTGTGAAAGCAAAGAACATGTCCCCGCAAGCGGACATGTTCCTTGTCCCACTGTTCCTGATGGCTGTGACCGAGTCCTGAGAAGCACTGCTTTGTTGTCACGGTTTCGAGAAGCATGACCGTGTTCTGAGCAGCCTCACATTGGAAGAATGCAAGTCCAGTCCTTAAGAACACAAGTCCAGTCCTTAAGAACACAAGCCCAGTCCTTAAGAACACAAGCCCCGCTCCGCACACACAGGAGTCAACCATGCGTGAGTGAAGAGGCACCCCCTGCTTTGACTGTGCAGTAACACTGGGTGGAGTAGTCATACTAGAAAAACCCTGTAAAAACCAGTAGGACAACTAGTAGTGGGGGGGGGGTCTGCTCACCTCCAGACAGGCCAGGTGAACGTCCTTGATTATGCAGTGAGAACCTGACAGGACGGACTGCTTCAGCAGCAGACAGCTCAACTCTAGAGTGGCCAGACGCACCTTACCGTCTGCACACACACACACACGTACACACACACACACACGTACACACACACACGTTGAGATAGATTAGTATGTATAAGCACGAGTGTAGAGATTTGCTTAAAAACAGGTTGTGAACAGGTATAATGTATGATACTGTGTGTGTGTGTTACCTGGCTGCGCGGCCTGGTTCATCACTCGTATGAGTCTCTCCACCAACACCAGGCTGTAGGAGCTTCTCTCCTGGTCAGGCACTGGCAACTGTAACCTCTCCAGAAGGTCCCGGTTTATACCTGGACACACACACACACACACACACACACACACACAGGGCCATAATGCACAATTGGAAATGGTTTCAGGCCCCTCTCTTTGTTGTCCTTCACGGAGTGTGACTCGTTGACATGTGTGCCTGCGCGTCAGGAGAGAGAGAGAGAATCCATACACACCTTTGCTGTGGGACACGGCGTAGAGCAGGCAGAGGACAAACAGAGCGTGGTAGTCATCGGTCGTACAGTCTAGAGCACTGTACACCATGTCCAGGAAGGGCCTACACACACACAATACCTGTTTAGGACACATCTTTGGTTGTGTGTGCGTGTGTACCTGCTCCTCTGTGTGTGTGTGTGTGTGTGTGTGTGTGTACCTGCTCCTCTGTGTGTGTGTGTGTGTGTACCTGCTCCTCTGTGTGTGTGTGTGTGTGTGTGTGTGTGTACCTGCTCCTCTGTGTGTGTGTGTGTGTGTGTGTGTACCTGCTCCTCTGTGTGTGTGTGTGTGTGTGTGTGTACCTGCTCCTCTGTGTGTGTGTGTGTGTGTGTGTGTGTGTGTGTGTGTGTACCTGCTCCTCTGTGTGTGTGTGTGTGTGTGTACCTGCTCCTCTGTGTGTGTGTGTGTGTGTGTGTGTGTGTGTGTACCTGCTCCTCTGTGTGCGGGCAGCAGCTGCCGTCTTCTCCTCATCAGTGATGTTCTGCTCCGTCAGCTCAGACAGCTTACACTTGTCCATCACCACCATCTCAATCTCTGCACACACGCACACACACACACGATCCAAATTCAGACTGAAACAACATCCCAACTGGCACCAAATGTATCGTTGGAATACAGCACACAGCACTAGAATGTTTGGAGCGCAGCCTTCATGCTGGGACACGTCTTAATAGTCTGCGGTAGTTCCCCCCCTCCATCTCCTTGCTGTCATCTATTCAGAACCCTCGGATCAGTCCTGGGAGAAGGAGGAGAGGAACCCTCTGCAGACTATCGAGATGAACCCAGTCTCACACACACACGCACGCGCACACACACACACACACAGGAGAGTGAGAGACAGGCGGAGAGGTGAGGAGCACATGAATGGAGTCACGGTGGAGACCTTGACAGTGGTTAAGCTGTCACCATGGAGATTGTGACAGGGACAGCCGGTCACCATGGAGATTGGAGGAGTGAGGAGGTGTCACGGGGGGGGGGGGGGGAAGCGGCCCAGGGAAAGGCCCGGTCTCCAAACTCTCTGAACGCACACACCCTTTCTGGGCACATGCACACTGTTAATCTGGCCTCAGTTTTCATTGTTTCCCCACGCATTCACAGTTAAACGAATACGGCTGACAACATAAGGGACATAGTCCACCGAATACACAGTGTTTGTGTGTGCACGTGTCTCTCAACCAGTTTGGAGGGGCGGGGCCGATGCCAGGGCTGCTGGGTGAAAATAAATAAGTGGGTGATGGGGCGGTTTGGATGATGGATACACTCCGGTGTGACACACAAACACTCCTCTTACGCAAACACTCCCACTCACCTTCTGTCTCCCCACTCGTCCTGCCTCCCTTAGAGCACCCGCCCTCACTACCTTTACTCTTCTCTCTCTCCCTCTCTCGCTCCCCGCCGCCGCCGTCCTCCCAGCCCTCCTCTCCTGGCCCCGGCCTGTCCTCCTCCTCCTCCTCGCCCAGGTTCTTGTAGTTGGGCCGCTTCTGCGCTCGCTTGCGTCCCCGGTGGCGAGACATCTCCAGCGAGCGCTCCAGAGACTCGGGGGGTTTGGTGAAGCGACGCACGCCTGCGCTGTTCTGGAGAGAGTGAAAGGACAACCAGTGTGAAACACAGAATGAAACCGAAGGCCTAGAACTAGATTCTAGGAAGGAAGGCTCTTCTCTAAACAATCCAGTCTTGAGATAGGAATGTGTAATGTTTGACTGCAAATAGTAAAAAAATGTCAGTACCGAAACAAAAATTAAAGGATTATCTTATCTCATAAATTTGACCCCAGACTGTCTCTTTCCTTGGGCAAGGCACTTCACCCTACTTGCCTCGGGGGAATGTCCCTGTACTTACTGTAAGTCGCTCTGGATAAGAGCATCTGCTAAATGACTAAATGTAAATGTTAAGTAGTCTGAATGTATTGAACTACTTCTTCAAAGTAACTTTAGTCAAAATATTTTTCTCTGAAGAGTAGCTTTTCGTCTTCTATTTGTGGTAATAGAGTTAACAGTTAACACAATTTTCATGTTAACTTTCCCCCACCCTGTGATAGAGTGTGTGTCTGTCATTTGGAATAATAGTAGAATGATTCATTAATTCTTATTTCCTTTATGAGAACTGCCACACACACTGTCTTCATTCATTCCTTGTACTTCCTTCTGAGAACTCAGCGTTCAGAGTGGGGAACTCTGGACTCTTCAAAGTAAAAGGTCCATTGTCCTTCTGTCAACCACAGCCCCAACAATGACAAATCCTTGATTAAACTACAAGCCACACACACACACACACACACACAACTGAAACTGTAGTTGTGACCCGCTTATTCAAAACAGTGACAGGAAAAGCGCCGTTTCTCAGCAACGCGTCTCTCACTTCCCTCTCACACCCCGTGCATTATGGGAGCTGTATGCCGGGAGGGACAGATGCTGAGTGGCTGTGCCTCGAGAAAAGCATGCCGAGAGCTCCATCTGCACAGGGTTACCCGTGCACCGTTTCAGGCATGTGGTGTACCTGTTTGTGTCAGTGGGAGTCAGTGCACCTGGTTGCCAGCTGCAGAGAGATCTCTGGTTAACCGCCGCTCGCTCTGCCGCGCTTTGACGTGATGAGAAATGAATGGAGGTCAGGGACAGACACCTCGGTGCGCGCACACGTCGAAGTCAAAGTTGTTCTTTGCAAACGCCACGCGCGTGGCTGTCGAGAGGCAGGCTTGCGCGCGCGCTCATACGCGCACGCACGCAAAAAGCTTCCAGGAAGGGAATTGGGGTTAGACGATAAACCTCTGTGTTCCATACGACCTCGTTTCCTCCCACATCATCAGCAAAGCAGGAAGTGCCCTTTGACCTTGTGTCCCAACAGTAAAAACAGAACCCACACCACATTTGTTTACTCTCTGTGTGTGTGTGTGTGTGTGTATTTTACGCTGCACCACATTCACACTGTAAACTACTACCCAGAAGCCTGCAGAGAGATCAGATCTGGGCTGATGAGTGCTGAGAAAAACCACAAGGACGTGCTTCTGCTTCTCCGAAAACACTACCACCCATACCTGACCCAACCAGCTGCTCTGCCGCTGGTGTGGCACGTGTGTGCGCGCGCATGCGTGGGGGGGGGGGGCACTTGCTTCTTGATTGATTTTTCACAGCGTGCTGCCCTGAATGACATGGTCTAGTATGCAACCCTGGTTTCCACCCACGCACGTCTGACAGGCATAGGCACTACTCTCGTCCTGTCAGACACACACACACGTGCGTGTCTCACCATGCTCTTTTGTGTGTTCTGTCCGCTCTGTGAGGAGAAGACTGACAGATCTCCGTTGAGGATGACATCTGCCAGGGAGTGGACCAGAGGCTGGTAGTGGATGATCAGGAACACCTGGAACACACACAACACCACGCACACACACACACTGTATGAAGACTGAGACAGACTAGGTAATCTGCAGGTGTGAATCCAGGTGTGTGTGTGTACGTGTGTGTGTGTGTGTCTAGCAGCCTACCTGAGAGAGCAGGTTGAGGGACACTTGGGGGTTGATCTTCCTGTCGTCTGACTGAAACATACACACACACACACACATCCACATGAGGGGATGTTTGGCTACCCACCATCCACACACACACACACACACACACACACACAGATACACAGACAGACAAACACAGACAGACACACAGACAGACAGATACACAGACAGACAGATGCACAGATTGAGACACACACTTACTTGTAGACAGGCACACACACTTATACACACACACACACACACAGAGCGCCGCATACCGTCCCGGGGCTAACCAGTGAGTAGACGTAGAGCGGCAGGAAGAGGCGGTTGAGCAGGTGGTCGGTCAGGACGTCGTTGAGGAACTCACAGTTGATGGTGAGGATGTCGTTGAGGTAGTGGAGGTGATCCAGGTGCTCTGCCACCAGATCGCTCAGCCTCCCCCTGTTCCTGTGTCTGGACGGGGGACGGAGGGGAACGGGGTTTAGAGGAGAGAGAAGAGGGGGGTGAAGGGAAGAAGAATATACATTTCATTTGTCATGGATTGTGGCAGAAATGGCCAGGGTAAGTCGACCAGCAGTGAGACAAAACTAGACTACGTCTGACACCTAGTGGCCACACGAGGTAATGACTGGTGTCAACTTGCACACAAATATTTTTCTGACGAGTAACCTAAAGACCGCCAAAAGACAGCCAGCCAGAGTCAGAAAAACAGCCAACCAGCCCCCCAGATGTACAGCCAGCCAGCCAGCCAGCCAGCCAGCGCTCTTACTCTTCGTCTGTCTGGACACACTTGTCCAGCTCGATCACGTGGCTGCCAATGAACCAGACCAGGTTACTGAAGTAGGGCACCGCCGTCTTGTCCCGGATGTAGTGCAGCATGTGCTGGTTGTCCACTGGGGTCAGGGGGGAGAGGCCGTGTTACCATGGTTACACATACACACAGACACAGTTACACAGTCAAGATCACTCTCAATACCACACATTCCAGTGTAGGATTTAAATAAATGATCAAAATGTGAAGCCCGCTCAAGCTATTTAACAATAATAATAAAAATAATTTAAAAGACTGTGTGGGAAGTATCTCATCAGGCTAAAGACTCAAACCACAAAATCAATCCATGAAAAAAACATTAAAGTTAACTGTTCTATGCATTGCTCCCTCGTTCCAGTGTTGCATTATTGATGGTGTAGCCTAGCACAGGTTAGAGAGAGAGGGAGGTAGCAGTAAAGTGGGGCCTGAGTGGGAGTAGGGCAAAGAAGCTAGCTCCAGGCTAACAGCTAGCTCAGGTGGTTGCGGGCGAGAGAGAGCGAGAGAGAGAGAGCTAGAGCAAAAGAGAGAGAGAGAGAGAGAGAGAGAAAGAGAGAGAGCTAGAGCGAAGAGAGAAAGAGAGAGCTAGAGAGAGAGGTTGAGGCTGGGTTACCACAACAGGACAGTTGGCTCTAAAGGGGACAAGAAACCCAGGACGTGTACAGTTCTATTCTTGCACTGGCCTCCTTGTTTCCTTCCTGTTTACTTCGAAATACACTGAAACCACACTTTGTTGCCGCTCAAGGGTTGGGCAGGAGGTGTGTCAGTATGCGTGCCACTGAGTAAGGAACGTCTGTGTGCGTGTCAGGAACAGGTCAGGTGTGAAGACAGGAAGGCTACAGTTGGCCCCTAGACTGGCTGCCAGCCCAACTGCTCCCCGCCCACAAAAAAATTTGGTCGGGAAGTTGGGTCTGGAGGGTCTCGTATTGGGAACAACTACATAAAACCGGGATCTGGGCGGACCAATGAAATTGCCAGGGCGGGCTTTATACGATGATGGACAGATGATCAACAGTAATGTAATCAACAACGTCACGAAAGAGCCCTTGAGTTGAATTTGTTTTCAACAAACAACATATTACTTTGCTCTGATTGGTTGTAGGTCTATCCAATTGAGCGAAGAGGCATTGGTCTTACGAGTTCGGTTGAAACACGTCCCATAGTCACAGCCCAACGGGGAGTTTTCAGACTCATATTCTGACTAGGACTATGAGCATGACAACGTCAGGCTAGTTAGCCCCCTGACAGCAGGAACAAAAAGCTCAGATGCAGGCATTCCAATGGACAAGATGTCAGATCCGAGATTTGATCATGAGTCAGGATAGCATTATGTGACGGGAACATAGGGAGGCATGCCAGGCTGTCTGCATGTAGGTAGGCAGCAAGAAATGCTAGACAAATCAACTGGATATGAACGATAACATCTGTTTTGATATCCACCATTCTTAGGGTATGCTAAACACATCAAATAGAGCAGATGAGCCCATACTGGGAAGTGTGAATGGGACCAACTTACATGAGACTGTAGTTAGGCAGATGGGGAGCGCAGAGGGGGGAGGGGGGTGGATGGGAGGAGGGAGAAAGACAGAGAAACGGAGGGACACAGGAAGAAAGAGAGAAGGAGAGAGAATAGGGTGAGCAGGGAGGGCAGAAGAGAGGGGTTGGGGAGAACAGACAAAGGGTTAATGTGAGTAAGGGACTGCTGCGGGTGGGGGGTGGCGGGGGGTGGGGGCTAGACCCCTCGAGGCATCTACACACACCCATGACCAACCCTGCACAGTAGCATACCCCACACACACACACACACCTCAACAGTCAGGTCAACACACAGTACTAGCATACATCCATATGGCTAGCATCACAGAATGTTCAATAACCCCAAATCGTTTGATACATACACTCTCCAGCTCACATATGCAATGTTACGTAAGCATCTTTAGTTAAGAGCAGGGAGTCACACTAACGTCCATGCGTGATACACATGCAGGGTAGGATGGATAGACAGACAGCTAGGAAGACAACCGTTCTCCTTAGGCCCCTGTCGTGTGTGAAGATCGCTGGAATGTCGAGCACCTAGGACGCGTGTTAGTCCCAGGAGAAGGCAGGTGGACAGACACCTGTGCACCTGCAGGCCCAAGCCCCCTGACCAGCCCTCGCTCCCAGCCCGTCGCCCAACCCAGTCCCGAACCTGCACCCCCACCCAACCCCGTCTAGTCCAGACTCCCAGCTCCCCAGTCCCAGAGAGCCCCCCCCCCCGGCCAAACACCCATTGTGCACAAGCCAGCCTTACAGCCGAGGGCAAGAGGAGAAAGAAGGAATGCTGGCGGGCGAAAGCTGTGAGTTGGAGTGTGCTTGTTTGTGTGCTTGTTTGTGTCGTCAACGGCGTTACCTTGTTAGCCATGCTCATGCATCGTGGGCAGTTTAGAGTTCGAGCCGGCACCAGGAAGAAGGAAAGGAGAAGCAGCAAAGAGAGGGCTCGGAGCGTCTACGGGGCATGTGTGTGGATCTGGGCGCGCGTGTGACACATACCTTTGTAGACGTTGAGTGTGATGGTGCGGACTGCGATGCGGACCATACTCTCTGGGTGGTTGAAAAACTTAATGGCTTCGGTGTACAGGGCAAAGTCATTAGTGTGCTGTGTGTGGGAGACAGAGAGGGGGCGCCGGTGAGCAGAGCACAGCACTGCGCCACAGAGGCCACACAACCACAGAGAGAGAGAGAGAGAGAGAGAGCGGCTACTGGGGATAGACCCGCTGGTGAAAACTAGTATTCTACTTCTAAGAGAAACCTAAAGAGAACAATACTCTAATAAACAGCATTGAACTTGACAAGTTAAATACACTCACTATGGTTAGATTGAGAATAAATACCTAGCCTCCAACTAGATCCCAAATAGTCTCAAAACAACTTATATTTGTTCATTTAGTGTAAGATCTATTTGTTTAATATCTACATTGTTGTAGAACTTTCCTGATACACTAGCATTGCGGTAGTAACTAGGCCTAGTTTACCTACTGTAGGCCTTCTAGACAAGAGCAAGTGAGTAGGCCTAGTTCACCTTTACAGAGCAGGTGAACAGCGAGAAGGTGGAGAAGCTCTACTCACCTAATACACACTGAGACTAAGACTTCTCCAGTGCCAGACTACACCTGCTCAGGCTCATAGGTGAACAGCTGCTGGCTTATCTCATGCCTGATGATGGGAACAGTGGAGGCATTCAGCACTAGCTGAGACACTACAGAACCACGCCGGGAATCCAGGACTGCTGCAGCCTCCCTGCATCACTGAACCAACCTGGTCTAAACCTGCTCCTCTCCTCCCACACAGCGATGACCTTGGACAACTCTACTGGTAGTCCAACTACTGAAGTTCTCTCTTTCAGGAAAAGACGACTAGGCTATCGCTTAGTGCTAAAGCTACCTGCTGATCACACGGTGGTGGTCAACGACTGATTACAGTTCGATGTTAGCTCAAGATCTCTCTCTGAGCCATTTTGTCCCTCTAAGCAGGCAATTTTTCATTCCCCGAGACCTCCAGCCAATCAGAGACAGTTCACAGGTCAGCCAGAGGTCACAGCGAACAAGAAATGACAGGTTGCTACCATCTACAGTACACCAATAACTTTCCCCCTTACACAGAAGCCAACAGCAGGCCTATGCTGCTGATAGACCAGCTGTGTTATTGTGATTGAGCACTGGCCTGAGGAACAAAGGAATTAACAGAGGTTCAACAAGGGAGGGGGAGTGGCTACGACCAGGGTACCTGGACAGGAAGTCACAGTTTGACACAGGAAGTCTACACCACTAAAGCCAAAGACACTAGCAACAACGTATAAACAGGATGCTGTGTGGTTACTGTTCAACTGCACATTCATAATACCCGGGAGAAAGGAGGCATGGTAGATAGGGTTATATAAAAGTCAAATGCCACAGCTCAGAACAGAAACCAAGGCTTAGGGGACACATGTATACAAAGTACAGCAAAGTACAGCACACTCAGCAACTTGAGTAGGGTTAACCAGTACAGAGTGTAATGCATGAAGTCACTTTACATTCCTGGCTTTTATTGTAAAAGAGCTTCTCTATTCTACCTCCAACTTTGCTCTTCCCTCTAGTACGCACCATTTCTCCAAAATTTCTAACAAACCTTTTCACTACATATATTTACTACTACACATCTATGTTGGGATTAAATAAACACCTCCCCTCTACCGCAGTTATTTCCATACCTCCTTCCCTGGTCTTACCTCATTGTAGAAGAAGTGGACCGTGTGGTTGTTGAGCTTGAGGGACAGGGTTTTCAGAAAGGAGATGTAATAAGCCATGATCTCCTCGTCAGAGAAGTCAAACTTGTGAACGATGATGGAGTTGACATGGTTGTTAGACAGGAGGTAATCTAGAGGGTACATTGTGAGGAAAATAAGGACGCAATCTTACAAACGTACGGACTCAGTCTAACAAAGTTAGGAGTTGTCTGAATAGTTGAGACAAAGTCATACTGTATAAATTGATCCTATTCACCAGTTGGATAGAACCTTGTTGCTTTCCTGAACATACGGTCTCCTAGCCCAGGTAAAGTAAGCAGCGAGTGTTACTCACAGAGCGACGTCTCATGGCTGATGTTTTCAAACAGGATGTTGAGCGTTTGCAGGAGCTGGACGCACACGTAGCGCCCGGACTTCTGACGCAGGATGTTCAGGAAGAAGGCGAACATGTTCTTCTCCAGGAAGAAGCTTGAACACAAAGAAGCAGACGTTCTGAACAACTGACAACGCTACGGCAATGATCAACATCCAAATCAATCCAACAAATGATTCAGTCAAATGTATCACCCAATGGAATATGGTAAGTGTGGTCGTCTGTCAACAAACACAGGGGTCAACAGTCCGACTGGACCAGTGGTATAGAATCAGAAGACACATCAGGGGCCCAAAAACTGGCCTCAGCACACCCGATCAACTTTAACTTTAAGTGAATTTAAGAGACCAAAAAGATTGAAGGCCTTACTCGAAAACAGAGCTGTCATTCTGGTCTCCCCATATGAGAATCTCAGTGATGGATCGAATGGTCTCCACCAAGAGGTTCCTGTTGCTGTCTGTCACTGTTGTGTTCTTTGTCAGGACATGGTACATATACCTGAAGGAGGAAGGAAGAGGAGGGAGAGGAGAAATAGACAGTGACAACAAGCTCTTTTCTAGCCTTTAGTTTCACTCTTTCATCCAAAGCAATTTATTACAGTATGTGTACGTTGCCTAAAGTAAGTGAATCAACCTTATATCCCTTTCTTACTAGATACAGGAGCCTTGCACAAAACCATGACTGCAGCAGCGACAAATATCCAAATATCGCCGGATAAAGTGAAACTGTGGAAACGTGCAGGTCGGTAGAGGGTGAGCTCTGCTGATTTTAATTGAACTAATTTGCTATGTAGCATTGTTACGATTACAATCATTTCAGTGCACCACTGAGCTAGAAACTTTTTTAACTACCTCGTATTGGACTGAAAAATAATATTGTTTCTGCAAAAAGTTGTGAAGCCAACTGAAAAGTGTCAATCAGCTGTTAATAATAATGCTGCAATGATCACAATCCTTGACAGGCTTAAGAACAACTCACACTGCAGCGTCTTCCGACAACAAGTCCTGGCAACTCTAGCTGGTACATACTGTAGAAGCTATGTTAGCTACTGTACTTGATGCATCGTTACTAGCAAATGCTGTATGACATAGCTAGCTAGCTAGCTACAGTAGTAGCTACATGAATGATCATGACTTCTGCATAAAAGTGGACATTGACTAGAAGCTAATAGGTTAATTAACAGTAAACAGCTTCGCTTTTACATACGCTGTATGTTAGCCGGATGGTCAGGAACGCTGACAGCGTACACTGACAAGTAACAACGACAACGGACCAGCAACCTTCGCCATCATGCCAGCTACTTACTTCAAATGGTCCAACGAGTGAATGTTTTTAGACTTCCCCTGTCCTCCAACCCAGCTCCTTGATCGACCAAACATGGTTGCAGAGATGTGAATGCTTCCGACTGTCAGGTTGTTTTGCTGGTATCCCGATCAATCCATAGCATTAGCACCCCACTCCCCCGTACAACGATGATGTGTTGACAAGGTAGATAGCTAATGACGACGATAGCTGTTAGCTAAGGAACGTTTGCTTGCTAAATTAGGTAAATTACGTAACAGGTTTAAAGGATGTAGTTCGGGACTTGCCGTTTTCTCTTCACTATACGGGTGTACAATGTCATGCTACACCGTCTGAAAAAACTACAAGTCTCATTGCCCTTTCCGTTAAACGATCAGAGAACACGTCATGACGTGTAATATCTGCGACTGTTTGTGCATGGGGCGGATGAATAGTTATTGATGTTTCATTTGACCATTCAGAAAATAGTTTGCATTTTGTGAACCAATCAGAATGGTAGTCTTTAGTGCCGTGTCGGACTGTTTTGATGCAGTTTGCGAAAATAACACTGTCTAAGGAAATACTGAAAACAATGATAAATGCTTTGATCAGCTAAGTATTATGAATAATATATATTAGCTGAACACGAAAAGCACATCTTCAATGCGGACGACATGGCGTTTATTGGGTTGTTTGTAATTTAATCATGCTACATGGTTTTAGCTAGCACAAAAGGGCTGTCAGGATTTCAAACTCAACAAATGACAAGAAGACGTGGCTTAAACAGTACTTTATTTATTTATGCATAATGACGAGAGAGTTTTAACTTGCTATCAACTACAGCGTTTTACCTGTGAATATTGCTTGTTAACGAGCTCACAGAACCATTTCAAAGCTGGCTCAAACTGGACAACTACTGAGAAAAAGGGGGCTGCGTTCAGCCTGCAAGATACTGGAGTACCTAGTCTTATCCGAAATGGATTCCGCAATCACGCACCATATATGACTCTCTGCTCACAATTGGGGACGTCTGCTTTTTCTAAACGCCTTGAAGTTTACCCTGCCTGCTTAAATAACTTGTGACCTAAATCTTTGTTTTCAATTTCTATGACACTCTCAATTTATGCTCAACTAGATTCCGTGGAATCGCTTTTCAACGAACTTCCCTATATGTTTTATCTTGGCCTGTTTTTTGTGAACGTATTGATTCTCTACTATGCCTTTTTGATGGAGTACATCGTACTGAATGTGGGGATAGTGTTCCTGCCTGAGGATATGGACCAGGCGTTGGTGGATCTGGGTGTGCTATCCGACCCAACATCTGTCCCATATGACACGGACACGGAACTGGATGTATTCGAGGGATACCTGGAGTAACCTACAGGAGGGGACAACGTGGCATCTCGTGTACATCAGGCACGAACTAGACCGACATCGATCTTTGATGATGGATACGACTGAATCAAATGGGACATTATTTTTGCCTTTGAACAGCAAAGATTGCGGTGTGAAAAAGTAAGTAGAATGCGAATGTGATCAACACAAATTGACTTCTTTTTTTTGCAGCAGCAGTGGATTGTTGTTCCCCTACAATGATAGTCACCTGTATTGTCTGTAATCATATACTGTATGAACTGTACTTTATATTTAATATTAGCATGTTTCCATACTTAATATTAGCATGTTTCCATACATCTATCTTCACAGGTTGTCCCGACTCAAGTGAAGGTAGATGCACCAATGAACAGCTACTCCGCCATCCGGTGGGACATCAACAGAGCTGTCAAATTGTCCCCAAACTAAAGCAATACCGACCACAAGGATTAAGCCATCTGTGATGGACGATACCATGTATCAAGCTAGACTATCCATTGTTATTATTTTTTTTGCATAACCATGTTATACTGAAAAGCATGGTTTTGGTTATTGGTTGCTTTAGTTGTTGCTTTAGTTGTGACATAATGATACACTTTCTTTCAACGGATCCACCATGTGCTAAGGCTGCTATCTTTATTGTTCTGAACCAATGCTGGTTGACTGGAATGATGTATACACCCCATCTCTGCCTGATTGCAGAAGTATAACCGGTTCAGACCCATGAGCCACAGGGTGTCCGCAACCACCGACTCCAGGCCATATTATTTCCCTGGCTTCCTGCCTCTGTGGCCAAACTGAACCCAGATTTGTGGCCAACCTCCCCCAGAGCTCCCCCTGCTGGTCGAAGCTTCAGATGGGATAGTTAAACACAATATACCTGCCAGATTTCTGACCTCAAAAAGTTATGTGGTTGTCTATATACCATTGATCAAGTGGTACAATGTTCTGTTCTGCAGCATGAATGTGAAAGAAGATTCACGTCAAGTAGCCAGCTGTTCGGGGCACATGGATTCAATTTAAAAAAATTCTCAGAATGTCTATTTCAAGTTTGGTTTAACCTGTCTTGGGTATCAGTAATCCTGTACTGATATTCCAAATCAATAGACCTCCTTGTCTAGGTCCTGTTTTTCACAAAAATGTTTATGCTGTAACGGTTGATAAAGGAATGTAAAGAATCAGACTTAATTCACCAATCCAGCTTGTTTGAAGTGTGTGAAGGGGGGGAGGGGGGGGGAGTGAAGGCACAGATCACAAAATAAACGATTGAGTGTTGGGAAGATATTTCCCAAAGCAAATGAGGGAATCTGGTGCCCTGTGAAGACATTTTGGGGGAAAACACAAGTTCCAAACCTTGTCAAGAATTGATGATACTGTGCAGTGTTTCAGTCTGAATCAGAATGTGTGAAATATGCTGTTGAGTTTACTTTTGTATTTCTTCTCAAGTAAAGCATGGAGTGAAGTGAAATGTGAATAGATTCCGAGCTTAAGGTGTCAGAGGTCAGGGTTCACATCACCATGTATTCAGTAGAGCTTGCCACCCCCCCCCCCCCCCCCCCCCCATCCCCATCACTCCAAATGAAACAGGACTTGCACATGTGTTACTATGATCTATGTTCATATAACAAAGTTGATTTTACAATGCATATTTAATAAACAATGTGTGAATGAACATGTGAACTCAGTATTTGATGGTCTCTCTTGCAAATGATGGTACTTTGGTAAAAAGTATTCAGTCATAGAAGCCTTATAGGCTAAGTGACTGTCTTTTCGTTTATTATTGTGACAAGGATTGTACTACACTGACTCATATGGGCCACTAGATGACAGTGTAACTGTGTCTTGTGTAGTGTTGACCAGTACCTGGAGCTGTACCCCATTGCTTAAAGCTGCCACACCCTGTTCCTGGACAGCAACAATTATGTTTGTTTTCACTCCATCTCTAATCTACTGCACCAATGATTTAAACTGTTTGAATCAGGGACCGGGACTGAAGTGAAAGCCTAAAGGATGGTAGCTCTCCAGGAACAGGGATGGGCAGTAGCGATATGGCACGCCAACTGTGAAAGACCCCCATTGACTCAACAGTAAATGTAGTTATTTTTTATATACCAATAGTATGAAAACAAAATTAATTACTTAATGTATGAAACACCATGTAAAACAACACATGGCATCAGTGCAAAGTCTGTATTAGTAAGTGCATCATTTAGCAAGCAGCTTGCAATCATTAGTTAGAATCTCAGATTCAGAAAACTCAATTTAGTGCATCCAGTTTCATTGTCTTTCTTAAAGGTGTTCCACCTATCTGTAGAGAACATGAGTCATAAAGGCCCTTCTAAGCAAACTCTGCAAAGTGCAGCTGATATGAAAATGTAAAAATACTTTATAGAAAAGAGAACCAAAACATTGTAAAGGATGTAGTGTAATCTTTTCTACAAATCGAGCAGTAAACACATCGCTTAAAAATAGCCTGTGTCTGATCAAATGTGACACACGTGACCTGTACAGAGCTGATATCTGATGACCTTTGAAAATAAAGTAATTCATTACCACACCTTTTATACTTTATACGGAAACATGAAATAGTAAAATCAATGAGGAAAATGTTTTGTTTATAAAAGCAGGGGAGCCAAAACTAGCAGGCTAGGTTACTTACGTGAGCAAATCACTTCCCCTTTAAGTATACAGTATCTCCTTTATATAACCTTTTAGCATATTGGCGAAACCAATACAAACAGATAAACACACACAAACACACACATATATGCAAAACAACTTCACTCAAACTCGTCCCAATTTCACTCAAAATCGATTAAAGTGACCATCCCAGCCCTGTTGGGAAAGTTCCACCCTGATCAGCAGTTCTAGAGTGAATGGATCCTGGAGTCTTGCTCTTGCAGACGTTCAAACTCCCGGTATGGAATATATTCGTTCCACATACTAAAGGGAGGAGAGAAGACGAAAGAAGAGATGAGAAGAGGGGAGAATAGAAGAGAGGGGAGGGCAGAGGAGAGGTCAACTGAGGTACTTTCATAACTTTGGGAGTGGGAGTGTGGGGTGAAAGGGTGAACTGGCCTACCCCAGACTCTTAATCCAAGGACACTTCCTCAGGCTGCAGGCCAAGTGCTGCGCTCCCACGTCAGTGAACTTGTTATACTTCACACTGCAGGAAGGGTTAATGCCATGTTACTATAGTCAACATTAGGACCACGTTACTTTAGACAATGTTAGGACCTTGTTACTAAAGGCAAACATGTTACCACTGGCAACCGTAGGGATGTTAGTACAGAACCATGTTATCATGCAACATACGCCGTCATTATTATGTTAGGGGTTATTGAACGTTGTACACTGTCATTGTAACAGACTTACTCCAGGTCTGTGAGGGAGGCCATCTGATGAAGGACTGCAGCCAGACTCTGTGCCCCACCGTCAGAGATCGCGTTATGGTACAGGCTACCCCACAGACCGGGGGGGGGGGGGGAGGGGTTACGGGGGAGCATTAGTGTCATATTGTAAATCTGCACATTTGTATGCCGTGTGTGAGTGGACGCCCGTGTTTGTGGATACGCTTTAGATGACAAGAATAATACTGTGTTATTTTAGCAGAACCTTTATCCAAGCAGCGTACATCACAGGGGTTGGTTTGCAGTCACATGCTCAACCACTGAGCTATATCCACTTTTAGTGGCCACATTTCAGTTCTTTGATGTGTTATTTTAGCTTAGCCAGTTTTTTCAGTGTGGGCATTCTGACTCTTATCCAAACAATGCAACATTCCACAGGTGCGCTATGGTGCATGTGACTCCTTCGTACTTTTGATTACTGATTGTCATTTTATTTCTTAATTCATAAAGACCAAAATACCTTGATGGTGCAAAAATACAAAAAAAAAAGAAGTACAATCTTACACTCACACCTGACAGTATGCCCCTACACCTGCTTACAAATGCTCCATAACTCTAAACCAACATATCCTCCGACAATAGTTTAGCAGACACATACGTAAATAACAGAGGAAAGTGGTTAGACTGGTTCAAGAGGAGAATGCAACCCGGTATGATTGGCTGCTCCTATAGTTCATCCACTTTAAGGTTTGTTGTGTGTTCAGCAACACTGTATACCACTGTTATGTATATTATATCATGTTAAATATATTTATTTTATGTTTAATTTGTGGTTATTGAGTTACTGTCGCCTTCCTGTCAGCTAGAACCAGTCTGATTATTATCCTTTGGCCTCTATCAGCCTACAGAAGTGCTCACCATTCCCTGTATGATCTAGACATTGTTGTACGTGAATGTGTTCCGGTTCTGCTCAAACCACCCCACACCCCATGTGAGTATGTGTGCGTGTGTGCGTGTGTGTGTGTGTGTGTGAGTATGTGTGTGTGTGTGTGTGTGTGTGTGAGAGTATGTGTGTGTGTGTGAGTATGTGTGTGTGTGTGTGTGATTCACCTGAGACAGTGCAGGGAGGGCAGTGTGCACAAGGAGGCTGCCAGTCTCTCTGCTCCCTGGTCTCCTATACAGTTCTGAGAGAGACTGTCACAGAAAGAGAGACAGTCAGTGGCAGAAAAGCTCAGTGGCACAGATCCATACAGTGCGTGACATTCGGCACGCACACTACGGTCACAACTTCCTGTAACAAGAACCGGGATGCTTGTTCTTACTTGAGTATCTGTAAGGAAGATAAGGATGTAATGATCTTAGCCAAGTCTTCTGCTCCCGAGTCCCCCATCTTACTGTTCTCGAGACTGAAGAGGGGAGCAGAGGGCAGGGGATGAGAAGAGAGAAGAGCGAAAACAGAGCGAGGAGAGGAGGATCGAAGAGAGGAGAGGGGATGGGGAAAGAGGAAACAGGATGAAAGGTCAACTGAGTGGCCCATGCAAATATCCGCACAGCCTCTGTCTGTGGGCTGCTGGTGAGGTGCGTTGTGCTGGGAGGGGAACTCACTCCAGGTGCTGCAGACTGTGGAGAGCAGGCAGGACCTCCAGGAGCTTGGGGAGGGCCAGGGGGCCGTACACAGGACCCAGGCTACAAACACACAACCCAGGGACACATGAGGACTTAGACAAGCTACAGTAACTGGCACGTCTAGTATGTACATCCTCATAGTCTCATCGATTTGCTGAAACCACAGCTCTGCGGGAGGAGCTGGAGAACAATGGGGAGGAGGAGCTTTTAGAAGAGGCTGTGACCAAACTTGTCATCAACCCTTTCCGAGCTGGGCAGGTGTCTCATGTAATGGAAGAATTCGAGTGGCACTGTGTAGATCTGAATAGTCAAGGGATGTGGTTTCAATACAATTTATTTCGATTATACAATTACATAAGATTAAACAAAGCCTCCACAAAACCTCAGTTCCTTACATTTGACTGTCTATAACAAAGGAACTTACTTTTTACCGTTTAAAGGAACATAGATATTGTAACTATGTCAAAAAATGCCATTGCACTCATCAATTTGATGAGACTATCACCAGGCTCCACCCTAACTATCCGAAATAGTTGAATTTGAACAATAACAACCGTTACTGTGGGTGCTACTCTCAACTATGTTAAATATTTAAGACTTAGCAGTTGCTCAACTGAATTCCAAAGGAACCTTTTCTTTTTCCAAAGTAGAGGCCTGTGGTTGCCACTGGGACATAAATACTCACTCATACTCCAGCTTGTAGAGGTCTCTGACGGCTGGTATTCCCTCCGCCAAGACGGACACTGATTGGCTGTAACCAAATACCAATAACAGAACAAAGCATGGGTATTAATGCCAAAAAGGCCTTTTTCTGAGATTTAGGTATTGAATACCTACTGATTATTTATTAGCTGCTGATAATATAACATTTCAAATGTAAAAAAAAAAACAATCTTGTAATTATTTACAGGTAATATAATAGAATTGATAAGCCAGTAGCTTAATGCCCATTGTGCTTGAGTGTAATGGTGTACATTTGACAGAAAGGCAGGGTTAGAGACAGAGAGAGAGAGGAAGAAAGACAGGGAGGTAGAGAGATAAAAAGAGACCTTCCACCTCGATTCCTCATACCTCCCAGGTAGTCTCCCATGTGTGTGTATGTGGACCAGTTGGGCCAGATGGTCAATGTGGCACACCTGCCCAGCTCTGAAAGGGTTGATGACAAGTTTGGTCACAGCCTCTACTAAAAGCTCCTTCTCCCCATTGTTCTCCAGCTCCTCCCACAGAGCTGTGGTATCAGCGATGCAGGCCCTGCCAAAAACATTCAGTTGGATACATACACAACGATCACCAACGTTAGCTGGTCACAAGTCAAGCGATAACGTTTCTCGGAATAACCTGGTACAGACAGGATGTGGTGGGCTTTAGTGAAGCGGAGCGGCTGAGCATAGAGATCAGACAGAGATAAGAGTGGGACTGGTTCCAACCTGTAGGAACTGACGTTACGGAGGCCCACCAGAGCTCGGAGTCCACAGACCCTGATTCCTGTGTCCTCCAGCCCCAGACAAAACCCTCTCCTTTGAGTACCGTGGTTCTTCAGCAGGTTCCACACTACGTAGGCGTCGGGAGGGTGCAGCGGAACCTTGTAGAAGGACAGGACCTCAGGGAGGTTCCTCACCAGGTGTCTGGCCAGCCGTGCATCCCCAGTCTCATGCACGTAGTGACATACTTCCAGGAGGTGGGTGGGGCTCAGGTCACCATGGTTAAGTCCCTCCAGGTGTGCTTTCATAGAGTTCCTTTTGGCAAGCACGACATCCATGACCCCTGTATCCACAGCAAGCAGGTCCTGCAATTCCTCCTTGTTTTGGAACAGCAGACCGATGGCAAACCGTTGTGCCAAGTCTAGCCCCTCCCCCTGTGTCCGTCTCCGCCCCCTTGGCTGTGAGGGGACTATCTGAGACAGTAAGCTGCGGTCGGACACTGCCCTGGAGAGGGTCAGGTGAACCCCGCCCAGGAAGCTGCGCAGGAAAGAGTGGGACCAGGACAGGATGTGGTCATTGGTGATGCCATCCGTGCCTCTTCTCCCTCTGTTCCCCTCCTCTCCTTGCTCATCCCCTCCTGGCCCTAGACCTCTCAGTCTCTCTCCCTTTTCTCCTTCACTCGCCCTCAGAGAGTGAGAGTGGACTAGTCCACATCTTAGTCCAAGCCTCCAGAGTCTGTCAGAGACGGTATGATCCAGAGAGAGGACGGAGGAGTGACCTTTAAGCCCCTCCCAGGCTGATGAGCTCATTTGAGACAGAAGCTCCCCCTCCATTTTTCTCTCCTTCCTCTCTTCTTCCTCTTCTCCGGAGCCATTCCCGACTTCTTTTTCCTCCATCAGGGTTTGGATTTGGGTGTGAGAGCGTGTGTTTCTGCGAGTGTTCCTGGTAGTCTGTCTGGGGGTATGTATGTCTTTGTTGCTATGGGTGACTGGGTGAGTGAGAGTTCCTGGTTTTGCTGGCTTGCTATCCTGTGTGTGTTTGCTCCTCAGCCTCATCCGGAGCACTCTGCTCCACAGCTCCGTGAGGGAGGAAGGTAGTGGTTCTGACGCACAATGGTGTTCCAAAACCAGACACACGGCCCTGCAGAGCCCTGGGTTCCAGCAGAGGCTGAGGAGGTACCTGTGGTTCTGCAGCTGCTCCACAGCGCTGGCCCGTGGGCCTGGTTCAGGGAAGTACAGGTCCAGGTAGGCCTGGGTGTCAGAGGAGGAGAAGCCACAGAGCTCCAGGAGGCAGTCGGCCCGACGCAGCAGCTGGCTGCCCACCCCACGGTCCCGGACACAGAGGAGCAGGGAGCAGCCGGCCAGCAGCCTCCTCTGGAGCAGCCCTGAGTACAGCTGCCTCACGCTGTAGCTCTGCACCCTGCTCCTGCCCTGGAAGTCCTCAGCTCGCGACAGCAGCAGACCCTCGTAGTCCCTGGACCTGTCGAAGCCATCAAAGACCAGCAGCACGCGCTTCGGCGAAGAGAGGACCCGAGTGAAGACAGCCTCAGGGGCCTGGCAGTGAGGGGCGGAGGAGGACAGGCGGAAGAGGAGGGACTGCAGGCTGTAGGTCTGCTCTGTCAGCGCCAGAGCCTTCCCGTCCAATACAAACATGAAGTCAAACTGAGGCAAGGATCCGTTGGACCAATCCAGGCTGAGCTTCTTGATGAAGGTGCTCTTACCCATGCCAGAGTTGCCTAGCAACACAACATAACGCTTGGCTTTGGATTCCTCTGTGTTCGGGAATATCTACAGATACATATTAAAGCATACAACTGTAAAGGTGCAATTTATTTATTCTCTGACCAAAATGACTCATGTTCCAACATATTAAGTTGGAATTGATTTGATTTATAGTAGTTTGTAGTTTTCTGACCTGAGTACTCCCCTGCCAGCCAAGGTTCTGCTCCACATTTCTCATGACAACCAGGTCCTTGTCTGGGGATTTGCTGCCATTACTCAGGATCTGCTTCGGGACCAATTGCAAGTCCACATAATGGGAGTCCAGACGAAGGCCCGCCTCCATCTCCTGTTGGCCAGAGAGAAGCTGTGTTTTAAAACTCAGTCTCCATGACTCCTTGCTCCTGTCAATCAATCTGAGGTAGGAGAGGAGGATGACAAGGATAAGACGGTATCCACTTAAGCAATTTTACCTGACAGGTTTCCCTCATGTGAGCTTTGGCTTGCTGTAGGTAGTCCTTCACACACTCTGGGAAACACACACACACAAGCACATAAACAGATTACAATATTGACACAGATACATATGCTAATAATACTGACTCGAGTCAACATGCATATAATAGAGCTTTGAGATCTCATGCATCTTACCAGACAACCCAGCAGAGGATGGAGGGGATGGACTTCCCTTGCGTTGAGACACACCTAAAACACAGAGGCCATCTGCTAGTAGGGAGTGAGTGACACTATCTCACTTGAATTGGGGGACAGGGGGAGACAGTCGATCTCACCTGTGTTGGGGGACAGGGGGGAGGCAGAGGCGGGACTCAAGGCTTTGCTTGTGCAGTCTGAAAGGGAGCCTCGAGGTGACGATCCCATGTGGTCTGGAGCTACTGCACCATCATCTACACAGGAGGGAGGCAGAGCTGTGTGAGTCACATATGCACGCACACACACAAGGTATGCACACACGAGCACCAACGCACGTCTGAGGTGACAGCTTTCACCACTTACGTGGGGAGAGAGGGACGACTTGGGGCGGGGTCACTTGTGAGGGAGCAGGGACTACAAAAAGAAGAGCAGTCAAATACTTATTTCTTTATATGTCTGTTTTGAAGGTGTTTACTCTTATAAATCCTGGGGGGAAAAGGAAAAAATAAGAACTTTCTTGTAAGAACACACACACTCTAACACTCACCCAGTATGTATGTGGGTGTGGTGGTGGATGTGGAGAGTAGGAAGCTGAGGAGGGGAGGAGAGTGACCCAACATAGGGGACCCAAGGAGGGGAACCAGCTGGATGGGGGAGTGGGTAGAAGGATGGACGGATGGACTGAACTGAAGAACCGTGTGAGGAGAGGTAGGAAGATCCATGACTCCAGCTGGGAGAGGGTCCTTACCAGCACTCTCTGCAGAGAAACACACTCTATTAGAGTAAAATTTAGAACATTGTGAGAACAGGTTGCTGGTTCGATTGCCGGCCGTGCAAAATGACGTTGTGTCCTTGGGCAAGGCACTTCACCCTACTTGCCTCGGGGGAATGTCCCTGTACAGGGTCGTCCGACGATGATTGCCTCTGTTGCTAGGTTCGCCCTGTTTTCAAGAATTGCGCTAACCAGCTGTCTCCGGTGTTTACCTACATCTTTAACACCTCCCTGGAGACATGCCATGTGCCGGCCTGTCTCAAGTCTTCCACCATCATCCCTGTGCCCAAAAAGCCAAGGCCAACAGGACTTAATGACTACAGACCCGTCGCCCTGACCTCTGTGGTAATGAAGTCTTTTGAGCGCCTGGTGCTGGCACACCTTAAATCCATCACAGACCCTCTACTGGACCCCCTGCAGTTTGCCTACAGAGCCAGCAGGTCTGTGGACGATGCAGTTAACATGGCCCTACACTTCATCCTACAGCACCTGGACTCCCCAGCATCCTACGCCAGGATCCTGTTTGTGGACTTCAGCTCTGCCTTCAACACCATCATCCCCGCCCTGCTTCAGGACAAGCTCTCCCAGCTGAACATGCCTGATTCTACCTGCAGGTGGATCACAGACTTCCTGTCTGACAGGAAGAAGTGCGTTAAGCTGGGAACACAAGTCTCTGACTCCAAAGCCATCAGCACCGGATCTCCTCACGGCTGCATCCTGTCCCCTCTGCTCTTCTCCCTGTACACTAACAGCTGCACCTCCAGTCATCCGTCCGTCAAACTCCTGAAGTTTGCGGACGACACCACCCTTATTGGGCTCATCTCTGGTGGAGACGAGTCTGATTATAAGTGGGAAGCGGACAACCCGGTGACCTGGTGCAGCCAGAACAACCTAGAGCTCAATGCTCTCAAGACAGTAGAGATGGTTGTGGACTTTAGGAAGAACACAGCCCCACTCACCCCCATCACCCTCTGCGACTCCCCAGTCAACACTGTGGAGTCCTTCCACTTCCGGTCATTATCCTCTCCCAGGACCGCAAGTGGGAACTGAACATCAGCACCCTCACCAAGAAAGCACAACAGAGGATGTACTTCCTACGGCAGCTGTAGAAATTCAACCTGCCAAAGACAATGATGGTGCACTTTTACACAGCCATCATTGAGTCCATCCTCATCTCCTCCATCACCATCTGGTACGCTGCTGCCACTGCCAAGGACAAGAGCAGGCTGCAGCGTATCATCCGCACTGCGGAAAAAGTGATTGGCTGCAATCTGCCTTCCCTCGAGGACCTGCACATCTTGAGGACCCTGAGGCGAGCGAAGAAGTAGTATGGCTAGTTTATGTACCCTTACTATAGTTAGACCACATATTTAAATTTAAGATTCCTATATGTTTATTGTATTCCCCTTTCCTGCCAAAGCAAACTCCTTGTCTGTGCAAACTTTCATGGCGAATAAATCCTCAGAACATGTTTCGAACAATCTCAGAACACGATCCGAACATGCTAAGAACATGGTTAAAGCTATCTGGGAACATGATTAGAATATTCTGAGAACATGTTTCCAACAATCTTAGAATGTGATTAGAACAATGATCCGACTGGGTGGATCTGGTAGAGGACAGGTCTGTGTGTAGAAGAGAGGAGTGTATACATGTTACATTACAGGGCTACATTACCCCTGGCAAGTGTGTGTTCCTGTGTCTTCCTTCTCCTTGGCTTCTTCTTGGCCTCCACGCCAGGACCTGCCAGGGTGGTACAAACACTGTTGTCAAACAACATCCCATATCACCAGTACAGAGGACATCATACTTCACTATACTGTCATCAAATCAGCAAATACAGAAGAAGTGAAATCACCTTCTCTTCTCCTACATTTTGGGAGTGAGTCTACTGTCATCTCTAGACTGTCTTCAGAGCCTTGGCCTGGTTCACAGACAACAACACAAACATAAGTGTCTCTGCAGTTGGCCAGAGATATTCAAAAACCTGTGATGTGACTGGATTGGGGAAAAAAACAAGATGGCAGGAATCTCTATGTTATACTAAGGTGAGGATTTGGAATGACAGGAGACCACGCGGGGAGACTCAGCAGCCAAGCCTTGCTCGGACAGCTCTGCATGGTTCGAATGAAATCCTACCCCTTCTTCTTCTTCTCCTCTGTTTCTGTTTCTTCTCTGATCCATCGGGTGGGGGTTCGGCGGTTGCCAAGTTCCCATCACCTGCACATTGCAAAGAGGAAGTGAGACAGTCAACCAAGCAGCATGTGCATAGCATCTCTGTAGATGCATGACCAGACAACACACATTGTGCACATTTTGAACATACAGTATAAGTATCCAGTCATCTTAATCTTAGTGTGTGGAGACACATAATGCACACGTGCAGAAAACCTTCCTCACCATCGCCCTGGTACTCCAAGAGGTCCAGGAAGGAGTCTGGATGGGGAACAGGTGTGGGAGGGGACGGATTAGGTTTTAAAGAGGCCGGACAAGGGATCCTAACAGACGGATGCGCTCCGTGTGTGTTTGTGGGGAGGGGGAGCGGTTACTACTGACCAGTGAAGTCACCATTGCTGTCAAGAAGTGAATAGATGTCAAAGGTGTCCAGGTCTGGCAGTGAGAATGAGAAATGACAACAATAACATATCAACTGGCAATTCCACAGCTACACATGGTCTCTGCAACAAGGAAACAAAAATTCCAGCCAATTGTCTACCCAAACGTGGGGAATTTGGGTGTATTGGTGCACGTGAAACATTCATAAAAATAAAAAAATCTCCAGACTTTTGATCTTCTACCTTTCAAAAATGGCTCCCCATAGTCTAACAAGAGAGATGGAGGAAGGTCCTCAGTTATTTCCTGCATCCTGTAATCTGTAACCGAGAAGATTAGATCATTAACTGGAATGCACTAAAACACAAACAATACACTCATAGTACTTACATGCCCGGCCATGATTCATTCAACGTATGGTTTTAACCTTTGCTTATTTTCCAATCACATCATGGCTAATGCCTTTGTATAGTTTCACCATGTACTACTAATGTTTAGGGATTTTTTAAATTAAAGCCTCATTGCTGTTATATCATTAAAGCAGGCTGGGAAGAAAGCCTGCCTTCCACCTCAATAAAAAAATATAAATACATAAAAAAATACAATAAAAAAATATAAATAACAAAATATATATATACATATATATAATAATAATAAAAAAAATCTTAATCACTTTAATTTGGAATGCCCCCACATGATGCAGCACACACACACTTTCTCTCCCTTTCCAGACACATTGAAAGTAAAAAGTGGCAAAACCCATCAATCCTTCACAGCACAGTTATGAGTACCAACCAGAGCAGCAAACCTACACAAGACAAGATAATCATACCCAGAAACACACCATATGATGACAATCAATTATCCTCAATGCTTCAGACAAATATCACATTAGCATCATGCTCATGCAAAAATCACTTTAAGTGAATTAACTGTGTAATCACTTAAATAAACCATTGAAGTGTATTGGTAAATAGTTTTTCACTGAAATGTTGTTCCTCTTGGAGTAACTAACCAGCTCACATTAGAATGCATTAGGTCAATAGAGCTTACAAAAAAAGGATATATTTCAAGACAATAGCTTGTATATATGTATTGCAAAATCCTTCCAATTTGATTGTAGAATAGCAGCTTTAAGAAGTTGGATGATAATAGGGAAGTTGTATTGGTACCAAGGATGGACTCACAAGTTAGCTGCCATGCCATATGCTTCCTTTTGAACTGCTTCATTTACCCTGCTTGTCTTTGATAAATTGATGCATTTAACTTAAAGGTAGGATACAACGTAAGGTTAAAGTGTACGTTCACTGTCCTCCTTACAGTGAAATGTTTGATAAATGAATAAAATGTGAAAGTCAGATATAGAGATTATAGCAGTTATTATATTCCATGCTGAAATTCCATTCCTGCATGTAGGCTACATAAGACTTCAAGAAAGACTAGTGAGCATACTAGTTACAAATTAATAATTTTTTCTAACATTTTTCCGGGCTTATACCTTGTACGTAAAGAAATGCACCGAATAAATCATAAACAAACCTCAACTGCCATCCATTACTAGGCCTATTGTATAATCATCCATGCGCATCCAAAAGGATATTAAAGCCGATTGCAAATGTAATTATTAATATTACTGCAGAGGGGAAGCGAATAAAAAAGAAAAATCACCCATGGGATTGTAGGGAGTCTCCATCCTCATTTGTCCCCTGTAGTTTATAATATTTTATGCCTGTGATGAAAGCGTACTCCGGCATCCAGAAGCTCAAACACGCGTAGCCTATGCCAACAGTATAAGCACCAACATGCATCACAGCACCAAATTTTACTTTCAGTCTGAAACAAGGAGACAATGAGAAGGGTGTGGGCATCTAAGGTATGGTCGCTCAAACGATTCGGGAGTTACCGAAACGATGTTTCTTTTTCTTTTTTCATATGTCACACATAGCACACACAATACATATAACACATTAAATAAACATATATGCACACACACATGAATACATACAATATATGTAGCCTTTATAAGCAACAAGACTGGCAAGATGAGCTGGTAGACTAGTTCTAGGTTCATTTCAGGTCAGACCAGGAAAGTACCCTGCCAGTCTACATTTCAACCGGAACACTTGGCTTGTCACAATAATGAGAGTACATGAATGTGCAAAAAATGCATCAACTAAATGCTGAACAAAAGTCAAACACAATCCACCGAATTTATACAATTGGTTTCTTTACAATTCTTCATCCACACTCACCTAACAGTATCACCGATTACCAAGTGCATCATTAAACAGAAGAGGGGAAGCTGAATAAATAATCACCTTTTTGTATCAGCAGGTGTCTATCCTCATTTGACGGCTTTAGTTTAAATGCCTGTGTGTGTGAAAGTGCGCGCCGGTGTTGTATCACCCGGCATCCAATCAAAAGTAGTCTGAGAACTAGCTAGTATCAACAGCACAAACTTTACTTTCGGTCTGAATGAGATCATGCGAAGAGGGTGTTTGTGGTCCTTCAAAATATTTGGGGGTTACCAATACCAGTTAATTTCACTTTCACATTTAAAAAGGTGATCTAATAGTTTTCTCTAAATACGCAGATGTGTATAGTTTGCACAATATATGTAGCCTAATTATAGTGGGAATTATTTCCAGAAAGCAACAACTTGTTGTGACTGGCAATGTGATGTATAGCTGCTGGTATAGCTCTGGTTAACTTTAAGACTTGCTCTAAATGTTTTTTCCAGGTCAGACCAAAGAAAAAACTGATTAATTAACAAACAAAACGTTTTTCAAACGGACAGTTGCAAAATCATCTTGGGGGGATTCTTTTCAGTATGATGTGATTAAGATCAGAAAACGACCGATAACATAAACTCAAACCCGCACTTCGCGTGGTCGATGATCAAGGTTTTAGTCAGATCTGGAAAGTACCCACCAGAGCAGTGTCTTATTAACCAGCTCACCTTGCTACAACAAAGTGGCTGGTGTTGTATTGACACACACCCATCGCCCTAAAGGTGAGTTTAGGTAATGTGGGACATTATGTAAAGTAGGACGTCAGGTAAAGTGGGACAGTTATGCATTTTGATGATTTAATACGTGCAAAACCAACATCCATTCACCAGAGCTGATCTTGAATGTAAATACAAATGAATTTTGCCACACCCTTGCACCTAGCATTGTTGTATATAAACTCATTATTATTCATATTAGCAGTCTACTGACAGACAATGACGGTCCCACTTTACCACACAAGCTGTCCCACATTACCTGAAAATGCTGCCTGAGTGAGAGAGGGGGTCATGTTATGTTTGAAAGTGTGTAGCTCCTAAAATACTGTGTATTCCAATTTCATTCCAACATGAAAATGTTCCTAAGCCCTTCAACCATTTACAGAAACACCACTGGGTTGAGTTAACAGTTTTTTGTAAGTCTACTGGAGCTCTACCAAAAAAGTGTCCCACATTACCTGAAATCACCCCACAAATACCCTTTATGTTAGATAGACAGGGAGGCCGTTGCTGCAACAAGGACTTTACAGAGCCCACAATACTCCACAGTGACAGTGTTCTGTTAATAAAAGACTGAAATATCCCCTACATACATACTCAGACCCTTTGTTGGGACTGCTCTGGTGCATCCTACTTGTATTAATGATCATTGATATGCTTCTACAACTTGATTGGAATCCAAAAATGGGAGAGAAAAGAGAGACTGACTTACGGGTGAAAGGTGTTCCTGTCTCTCTAACCTCTTGATATTCCTCCTCCTTGTGGTTGTGTGTAACTTTGTTTGTGGTCATAGAGACAGTGAGCCTGTCAGTAGGGGTGTCAGAGGTCACCCAGGCCAGTAAGACCCCCTGGCCTCTCTCCCAGTTCTGCCACAGAGGAAGAGCTATCCTCCGAATAACCTCCTCCATCTCCTCAGTCCCATTCTGCTCTTCCATCCACGTCTCCTCCATCCTTCCCTGGTCCTGGCTTTGCTCCTTCACCCCAGTCCTCCAGTTGTCATTCTCCATCACTCCTTCCGCCCTGTCTGTGCCTCTCTCCAGGTCCTGCTGTTGTGGCAGGTATGAACCGACGCTCAGCTTCCTATTTGGTTCCAGCCTGCTCCGCAGGGGGTCGAGATGGCCCTCCTCTCCAGGCTGGCTCCACTCCAGCGCTGCTCCGCTCTGGCGACGGCTTGATCCAGGGGTCAGGCTGGACCTCAGGTCGCTGCTATAGTGCCTGGAAATCACCTGGAGCTCCACCAGGGCCTCCAGGAAGGCCTTGATCTCCCAGGGAGAAGAGCAGCTCAGAGCCAGCCGCACCCAGCCCAGCACCTCCTCAAACGGGGCCATGTCTGCTCCGATTGGACCAGACGCCGGACAGGGAAGACAATAGTTGTGGTGGCTAGGTTGTCTAGTGGCTGGTTTAAATAGGAAAGGGGAGGAGTTTTGACACTGCGTCGACGGCGTCATCTTCTCGGCATTGATTTTGATTGATTCAGGCATTTGCCTGTTTTATCCAGACATATATTAAAATCAATATGACGTATATTACAACGCAGGACGAGGTCCTGTGTACACACACGATACTCGACAAAACATTATCTTAATGGTTAACATGTATGATGGAAAGGCTCCGTGTGGGCAGCACAGGGATCAGATAGATCAGATCAATCAGACACTGCTGTAGAGTAAGCCGTGTGTATGGTGTGAATCAGCCTCTGTGGCTGCTAATGTAAGGCAGAGGAAACAAGTTTCACATGTGCTTTTTAGTGTACCAGGGAGGAACCGAATGGAGTTTGCTTGTAATGCAATTTTTTTTCACTTCACTTTTTTATACCCAGTAAACAAACAGAGACTTGTCTGGAACATCAGATCACAGGGCTGAGCTGAATAAAATAACTTGCCTTTTTTGGCATCCATGGCTTCTATTCTTATTTTGTTTGGTACCTCCTACATATGTGGTTAGAGATGGAGACATTGCATGTAGAATAGTCAGCAGACACCAAGGAAGTCCATTGTATTATTTATTTAATGCATCATAAATCAGAACAGTATTAAAATAAGATTTCGAAAAATATATACAGTTGGAATTGATTGACACATCTCTAACAAATATTTAATCTCAAACATGGGATATGCTGTTTTAATGATCAGTTAGATTTAGATTTAGTTGATCATAATGAATGGAATTGACCAATCAAAAGCATTTGTCAACAAACCCTTAAGGATCCAACTCAAAACTCTGCCGCAGAGAGAAACCTTGTCTGTAGTCGGTTGCCTTGCAAGCTGAAGAAGGATCTAGATATGGTGGGTTTATGGTGGGACTATAAAGATAGGTTTAAGATAGAGGTAGTCAAATCCAAATACTGCAAGTGTATAACAGAGATGGTAGGATCTAGATACTGAACGAAGCACTGTGTCTACATGATGTGGTCCAGTGTATATCATGACAAGTTTATATATAAATAGTGAATCTGTTGTGGTCTTTAAATGCCATGTCTTGGAATCACCATCAGAAGCCCCAGTCATGTGATCCGTCCCTACTTGACCTTAACATGGTTGCCTCCAGACAGGCTTCTAGCCGGCACTCTCCTCCTCTGTCGCACGGTTGGAGCAGTAATCCTTGATACCTGAGCGAGATGATATACGTGTTGAAGATGGAACATGTGGACAATGTGTGCGCACGTACATTATTTACATATGCATTTAAATAGTTGCTGTTTTGAATGCACGTCAACACATGTTTCCATTTGTACTCGTTTGTCAGTGTGGGAGTGTGTTTTTGGACCGCCCACATTCAAATATCATTGCTATTACTTTTCCCTTCTAAATGCAAAAAGAGAAAAACTTCCCCTGTATTGAACATTTCTGAATCATGTATTCATGCTTCCTCTATCTGCCCAAAACTTCTTCTTTCATTCCATTTAATCTAGAAAATAGAATACCACAAACGTCAAGTCAGCAATTTCTGTACTCTTCTATGGAACTGTGCGTGGATGCACGTCAGTGCATATCCCTGTATGCGCGTGTGTGTCGATGCATGTGTTCATACTCCTGTATGCGTGCGTGTGTACTCACTGTATACTATGCTGTGGTAGGCAGCAGCAGCAGGTGAGTCAGGTACCTCGGAGAGGAAGGACTTGCCCTCGTCACAGCTCCTGCCAATCCTGGGGTCCAGAGGCACGCGGCCCAGCAGGGGCAGATTCAGCTCCTCGCACATCTGCTCAGCGCCCCCGGTGGTAGGGGGAAAGATCTGCGACGTGTTCTGGAAAGGTGGGTGCGGAGTGGGACAAGGGGGATGGGCAAAGGTCAAGGGAAGATGACGTTGGGAAGTGAGGGTTCGGGGGTAGGGGGCACAGGGCATTGTGCCTCCTAAAAAGGGCTGTGTGTATATGTGTGTGTGTTGGATCTTACTTTGCATTTTGGACAGACAAATCCACTCATGTTCTCCACCACTCCGATGATAGGCAGCTTCACCTTCTGGCAAAAACGGATCTCCTTCCTCACGTCCTGTAGAGATACTTCCTGTGTGTGTGTGTGGGAGGGGGGGGGAGAGTTAGAGTTCAGTGTCCCTGGCCTGAGAGGACTTGTTGTGGTGGAGGAAGTAGGACCTGTGGTTCTCCACCACAGCCAGACATCTACACAGACAGTTTCCTCCGTCTCAGACTGCCCTGAGCTTCTACAGCGCATGTGAGGTAGTCATGGCCGGTATGGTTGCCTGTGGTTTACCTGTGGTGTTGTGATGATGACGGCTCCGTCGATGTGGGCGGAGCTGAGGTACTGGACGATGGAGAGGTGTTCATCGGACGTGCCGGGGGGCGTGTCCACAATGAGGTAGTCCAGCTCCCCCCAATCAACATCCCGCAGGAACTGCTTGATCATGCCTGACAGAAACAGAGGCCTGCCATATTAACATGTAGTCATTAAATCTTCCCTAACAATGCTCATCTGAGACACACAAACTTACCATTCTTCTTGGGGCCTCTCCAGATGACAGCATCATCAGGACTGCTTAGCAGGAAGCCAATGGACATGACAGCCAGGTTATCCTCTACATACTGTAACACACACACGTCAGGCCTCATTTAACATACATGTTGGGAGTATTATACACGTAACAGGGACATTTCTGTTGAGAGGGTCAGACTCACCACGGGAGACCAGCCAGAGCCACTCTGATGGACCTACAGACAGACAGGCACGCACATACACACAAACGCAAAACAAAATACATCATTTCCATAGACTACCAACCAACATGAGCATAATCAAAGCGGGAGGAGTCTGATCTGCGGTGACTCACCTGTTCCCCCTCCAGCCCCATGATCCTGGGGATTGATGGACCACAGATGTCCACATCCAGAAGAGCCACCTGCACACACACACACGCACACACACGGATGAGTTTGACAGCAGCATGTGTCGGGGTTAACAACACTCATCCTAACCCTTAACCGTGTGTATATCACAGTCTGCTCTATTAACATGACTACTTGTGAAACAGAGCATTAGATGAGCAGATTATACATGCTGTATTCTGCTTTCAATCAACCACACCGCCAAAACCGTGGTTGGATTTTTTTGGTGTGTGCTAATATTGAGGACCTGGGCGTGAGTCAAATCACTCAAGTGAAAATATTGATATCTTGATATACAAGTTGTTTATTAAAATGTTAATCAACTTTAATCAACACTCCTTCAATTTCAGGAAGTATGCACACCTACACAAGGTTTGATGTCTTTGTCTACATCAGGAACAGGATCTTTGTCTACAAAATCAGGAACATCCCATGCAAGTCATCGACAAAAGCATAAACAACACTGATCATGTTCGCTCAGGGGCGGCGCCAGAAAATGTTTTATGCAAGTCCTGAGGGGGTGCTAGATTATTGACAGGCTGAGCTGCGCAAAAATTATGTATAAATTAAATACTATTAATAAATTAGCAATATTTTTGGTGGTGCTAACGGGGTGCTTTGGTCTTTCTTGGGGGTGCTGAAGCACCTGCTAGCCCCTCCTTAGAGCCGCCCATGTGTTCACTGATCATCAGTTCTGTCATCACAGAAGGGCCGTTATGCAAGTCTTGCTGAGCTGCAGTCCGCCTTGTGAACACAAGAGGGCAATGTTTTCCACACACAAGACACAGCAGAGACTGACGGAGACTTGGCTGCAGCCCTATCAGGCTTCTACTGCCATCAGAAGTGAAGGAGAGGGGGAATGTGATGGATGGGAACTCAGATGGACGGCAGCCTTGTGTGGCGACATGTGGAGTAGAGGATGTGTATGTACGCATTGGATCTGTGAAATAGGCCTGCCACTTCCCTTCCAATCAATGGTGGCCCCACATACCTCCTTTGTGCCATCACTGGCTAGAGCGTGGGCCAGGTGTGCGCTGAAGGTACTCTTCCCCACACCTCCTTTCCCTGACAGGACCAGGATCTTGTGCTTCACGGTCGCCATCTTCACTGCTATCTCTGCTATAGCTGAAGGAGAGAAACACACAGAGAGGAGAGACACACACAGGGAGAAGGAAAAGATCAAGAGAGAGAGTAAGTAAGTAAGTAAGTAACACTTTATTTATATAGCACATTTCATACAAGAATTGTAGCTCAAGGTGCTTTACATCAAATCAATAAAAACAATAATAAGGGATAAAAGTAATAATAAAATAGCAACAATAGTATAACTAATAAAAGTAATAAAACCCTTCTGAGATAAATTACTTAAATGCTTCGGTAAAACGGTAGGTTTTAAGGTTTTAAGAGAGAGGAGAGAAACACAGAGAAAAGAGAGACAGAGAGGAGAGGACAGAGAGAGAAACAGATAGAGAAGACACACAAGAGTAAGGGAGAGAAACGTGACGAGTGAATGACAAACCCTCAGGAGTCAGAAGTCAAATTACCGTATAAAGTTAATGCAATACAATACAGATACTGTTGAGTTTAACATCCTCCTCCTCTCTGTATAATAAGTGACGTGTGTATTTCAGACTGGTCTGTCTGTGTCCTAATCTTGGCCATTATCAGCCTAAGTGATGGTACTGGTCCTGCCATTACCTACCAGGGTCTGGAGCTTTGGAGGCTCCTGTTGCACACACGTTCTGGTTGGGACAACCCTGGCAGGCTGAAGTCTTCCCAGCCTGCTCACTGCTGGTCCCAGGGCAGTCTGATCAAGACAAGCAGTACAGGGTATCATTATGTTTGCCTTTCTAGCTCTGCATCTGCCCTATCCATCTTTAAAGTCCCTTTGCGAACTGTTCAATGCTATACCCAGTCGTTATTCCAATGATCCGACTTCAGTATCAGCAAATCACTTAGCAGTAGTTGTTATAGCTAGCGTTAGTCTACCTGGCTCTGACTGCCCTACTCGTAATGATTTTAATTGGGGTTTATTGACAGTTAATGAGACTAACAACTAGGTTACATGTGAAACTTGTTTCGTTTACCAGCATTCAAGCACTATGACCTGTGTTGCAACTTTTTCTTATCTCATGACACTTTGCGTCTAACTAGCCTTGCTAGCATAGCTTGCTAACTTCGTAGGTCGGTCATTAAAGGAGTTACTTCTTGATATTCACCACACAGCAAGTATACCATATGTGGGTACTACACATTTAAATACGTATAAAATAAATTGCTGGGGAGCGATACCCCTCTTTAGACACTCACGTTGAGGAGCATCATTTGGTACGTCTGACATCTTTACTTTGCTAGTTGCTACTGCTGTGTAATCTGTCCCCCTAGAATTTATTCCCGATTTAAGGTTCCGCATACGCACACAGTATGTCCCTACCTGTTGTCCGTAATCGTTTACAAGTTTAAAGTCTAACGAGGTAGTCTATCTGGTACAAAGAAATTACATATTTAGAAGCCAAAAACCTTTGTGGACAATACCAGTGTAGCTCTGTCACGTAGGCTAATTTTCAACATAAGGCAACATTGGCCTACATTGCATGGTCTAAATGCGTATTCATTTACGTGTAGTAGCCTTCAGTAAGATATGAGAACATTATTTGTCGAATGTCGATAGAGCAATTTTGTATGACAAGAACACAGGTCAAAAGCGCGTCTTAATGCCGCCATGTATATCCTACATGCGTGAAATCTGCGTATATTAAAGATTTCTTCATTTTCTGGTTAATGTCTCTTTAACGAGGTGCATTTAAAAAGAAGTAGGCCTATGGAAGATAGACTACACATCCCAGAAAACAACCGAAGAGGCGCGACCAATTTATCTATTCTGTTTTTTGTAACCATTTGAGCCAATGGTTTACATCTATTTGGGAGCGCGTAGTTCGAAATAGCTTTTTCTTGTCCTATCAGAAATATGTATTTTATTTGATGAAACTAACCCAATTAAAACGTCGTAGATACGTCTCGTCCAATCCTCAACTGGTTGGGCGTACCCCTTCACGACCAATTATATCGAAGTTGATGTTTAAACTCAGCGCGCGGGCGGTGCTAAATGAATTTGGGGAGGATCTCTACTACAGATGCATGCATGGATTTGAATTGTAGCCTGATTAACAACTTCACAACATCTCAGGAAGCTAGTCAGCAATATTGGCACGGTGGTATCAATATAAAAGTACATTTGTTGTTAAAGTACAGGACAACAGTATTAGCATCATTTAAATAATATCTGTTCATGCAAGTATTCGGATAGACGAAAGCCACCTTTGCATTAAACTAGTTAGCGTCTTAGCTTAGCCTGTACTTGGAGTGATTTACCACTGGAAATGAAAGCGGGCGGTGGTAAGTTTATTTTTAAATTATCAAATGTATTTGTATATGTAAGGTTAGCGAGTGTTATATTTATACAGTGGCATTAAAATGTTAGTACCAAATCTGAGATCTGATTGACCTTTTCTTCTACCACTAGTGCTAGTCCTCACAGCTTGATGTCTTGACTGTACGCAAGCGAGCTAGAGCTAACTGTTAAATTATCGAGTTAACCAGAAGTAGGAGCATTTGGTTGAAATGTTCACCAACCTTGTTTTAGATTCACCTAGTTTTGTTATACTCCGTGTATTTGTGTATGCATGTAATTTTTATTTTGTTCGATTCAAATTTCTTTAAAAAAAGTGCCTGGGTTTCTGAGGAGGGAAAATTGGGCGGTCAGTCCAAGTTGGATCATGTCCTACCCCTCTCATATAATGTAGCTAGCTAGCGATATGAATTAACATTTCCTTTATTATATTTATAATATGTAATGTCGTAACGTTTTATTATTAATACGTGGTTTTACTTTTGAATGTACCAACACAAGCTTACTATTCTAATGGTTTGTAATTACTTAGCTACCAAGCTAGCCTACATTTTGTTGAGCCTTTAAACTGGGCACCAAGTAGGCAGCTAACATTTACGTGACAATTACAACCACAGTCCTACACCAAGACGAGAAGTATACAACCACTCTTGAATAAACAAGTCAGTAAGCTCCTATGGAGATGACTTTCAAAGTGTGTCAAAGCCGGAGACTGTGTATTTCCCTCTTGGACATACTATTGCCCTGCATGTTTTCTACATGTACTTATTTAACTTTCTTCTTTGCAGCACTACACTGTCATTGTTCCAAATGCTTCTCCGTTCCTGTGCGGAAGCGGGTCCGTAAGCGTGCCCCTGTCCTGACCCTGCTATCCCTCCCTGAAGAGGTTCTCCTATGTGTGCTCCAGTGTCTCTCTGCTGAAGACCTGCTGGCTGTCAGAGCTGTGAGTAAACACACACACACACACTCCTGGTCTCAAATTCACACCCCAGCACAAGGCAACATCATCTCCATGAACATGTGCTGCACATCTTGTCACCAAACAAACTGATTGGCAGACACATATACAAGTACACACAGCATGCCTTAAGTCCTGCAAATTCAGACACGGGAACATTGCGTGATTAAAACTGCTAATACTAAGTGACATTTGTTTCCTCACAGGTGCACTCTCAGCTCCGTGACATCATCGATAGCCACTCCAGTGTTTGGGCCCGGGTCAGTTTCAGGGATACCTGGCCCTCCCCCACAACAGTCTGGCTCTTTGAAAGGTCGGTGTCCCATATCTGCCACTCGTGCGAACACCCACCCCCCAACTCTCCGTATCTGTATCCCTTCCACTCTGAAAGCTAAAGGCCACAATCAATCCCTTCTGTTCAGGGCTGCCGAGAAAGGGAACTTTGAAGCCGCTGTGAAGTTGGGGATTGCCTATCTGTACAACGAAGGACGTAAGTCACACTTCACCCTCTTTCTGAGTACTGTACTCGCACTGGCCGAGGACTCCCATGCCCTGGGGGAGGACCAAAGAGGAGTAGGTTGACCTGCTCGATCGGTGGTCCACAAGATCACCCACGACCTCCCCGGTGGTGCGTGTACCCCCTCCTTCACCTCTGCCTCTCCTCCTAGCGTTGCTGTGTGACGAGGGCCGGGCTGACCGGTGTGGGAGGAAGGCGTCCCGCTTCTTCAGCCTGGCTGAGAGCCTGCGCCCGCCCACGGCAGACCCCTTCGTCTGGCTCTTCATCCGTCCTCCCTGGTCCCCCACCGGCAGCTGCTGTAAGGCCGTGGTGTTTGACCGGCTCAAGGCCGAATGTGAAACCAACGTGGTAAGTCGTGGACAGAGCTCATGGGGCGAGCAAGGAACACTTGACAGACAGACAGGGATGAAAGTCTTCTCGCTGTCCCTACTTTGGCTTTTTATTATTTTAGGGGAGGGTTTCAAATGTCTTTCTTTGCATACTCATCATTGTGGCTGATGTCTAGTTAAGATGGGTTTTCAAAGTTTCACCTTCCAATATGGTTTTGATAGAGGGATTTCCTGCCATGTGCCTGGGGAGGTAAGGCCAGCAGAGAAAGCAAAGGATCCTGCTTGTCTCGGTTTCACTGTTAATGGCCAGACAAGCAGGCCTCAATTTTGTCTTGCTGTCAGAGCATCAAGAACATCTAATCTACCAGACTGGCCATTTTGGGGATTCTCAGTTACATGGGTGTTATTAGCTGCCAGAGTCACAATCTAAGGCTTCGTTTCATTCATGTGTCTTTTTTTATTTTATTTTATGTGTAGGAGAAGAAGGGGCCTTTGCTGCATTGTCTGGCCAGGGTTCTGCAGCTCTTTGATGTGAGTATGGGAGACCGAGATTGGCACACAGTGAGAGAGGGGACACAGTTTCACACTCAAAGTACCCCCCCTTTCCCCCCTTCTTTTGTGTTTGGTTGGGGTTGTTGAAACACCAGTTTCAATTAGCCTGTGATCCGATTGTTACCCTAAGCAGTTTGATTAGTCGTCTGTATAAGCAGGCTTGATTAATGTTGGATAACCCTCCGGTCATGATAGTGGACCAACTGCTCAACGACCACGTGATGAGTGTTTCTCATCCCTATATCCCTGTTAAAAAGACACATTTCACAACACGTTTCATATCAGCGTGTGCCTATCACATTAACGAACATGCTACTGTCAGTTCGAAGACGACCCTGTGTAAGGGTGGAGTTTCACCGCTGGTGGTGTGTGTGTGTGTGTGTTCCAGGAGGCTGACAGGCAGGCGGAGGCCCTGCCCATGCTGGAGGAGTCTTCCCAGGCAGGCTGTCTGCAGAGCTCCTACATGCTGTGGGAGCACAACCGCAAGTCTGCAGTGAGTACAGCCGGGGCTCACTGTGACCAAGGCCCACGGCCAGAGGTTATACACCCTGGATGTATAACCCCAACAAAAATGATGTTATTTTGACATTAGACACTCTTTTATTGTCTGTCCCTTAAAGAAAGGCACTGTTCATGACGGATTATAGAACAATTCATTTTGGTTGCGAGTCACTTCGTGTGTGTGTTTTGATATGAAATCTACCATTAACCACCATTCCTCTCTCTCTCTGTCTCTCTGTCACTGACTGTTCACTCCCCAGTCATCAGACCCAGGCAGGTACCTCCAGTGTGTACGAACCCTCAGGGACTACGCAGCCAAAGGATGCTGGGAAGCACAGGTGTGTGTGTGTGTGTGTGTGTATACAAACCCTCAGGTACCCCTTGCCAACTATCCAAGGTTGGCTTCTCTAAAAGCATGACATGAAGGGACTTGGTCTCCTCTTCCCCTCTGACTCACACACTCAGACAATGCCACTCGCTCCATCGATTGCCTTCACTGTCAGTGTTTTGTCTCCGGGTTATTTATAGTCTTTTTATAATGGCATCCTTGTCAGTCTCCATTGCTTGTGCGCAGGGTAGGGGGGAGTGTTTGTCTGTCGGCCATGACAGCTGCCTTCGAAAAGGCTATCAGGAGTCGAGTTTCGTCTTGACAATATATTTTCCACAATATTTCCCCGTGGAGATTTTATCGCCAGTGAGAGAGTTAATCCTTCTAGACTTGATAGACAAATTAGTGTATTTTGGCACAGCTGGTACACAGGGGCATCAAACTTGGCTTGTCTAGCTGGCTGTCATTGACATGACCGTGATCTCTCTCTCTCTCTCTCCACCTTGCTGTCACTTCCTATCCATCTCCCGTTCTTTCAACCCCTTCTTCCTTGCCCGTCCCTCCCCTCTCTGGCAGCTGTCTCTGGCCAAGGTGTGCAGCAGTGGGAACCCCCTGGGCCTGGAGGCCCGGGCCTGCGCTGACCTGGTGGCCCAGCTCTTCCACGCCAGCCCCCAAACCCCTCGCCACGGCAGCGACGAGAGCCTCCGGCCAGGCATCAAGGACACCATGAGGTAGGCCCGGCGTCGCACAACTCTCAGCGGTGGGCTTTGCGCGTTCCCTTGACGAACTGGACCCGTTACCACTGTCGTCCACTACGCACGGTTTGTTGTTGTGGCAGAGTGCTCGAGTTCCTTTATTTTGGATGAGAGACGAGCATTACTCTCCCTTTAAGCTGTTTCATAACGGCCCGGCAAGAAGTCGTTTGGTCTTTCACCACTGAGTTTGCGCTACACCTCACAGGCTTAACACGCTAGCATACCCTCTCCATTGTCTCCCCGTTTCTCTCTCCGTGGGACGGCGTGTGACGTCTCCCTCTCTCTGTGTGCGTGTCCAGGTACATCCTGGTGGACTGGCTGGTGGAGGTGACCACCATGAAGGACTTCTCCAGCCTCACGCTGCACGTGACCGTGAGCTGCGTGGACCGCTACCTGGCGCTGCGCTCGGTGCCCAAGGCCCGCCTCCAGCTGCTGGGCATCGCCTGCATGGTGGTGTGCACGCGGTGAGGCCACAGGCGACTCGGGCGTCTCCATCATCTTCATCGGCCTCCCATCGGCCGCTTTACATTTACTTTACATTTAGTCATTTAGCAGACGCTCATTCCCCCCGAGGCAACGAGGGTAAAGTGCCTTGCCCAAGGACACAATGTCATTTGGCATGGTGGGGAATCGATCCGACAACCTTCTGATTACTAGCCTGACTCCCTGACCGCTCAGCCGTCTGACTCCTCTTTCTGCACCTTGTGGTTTTGCCGCGTCTCCAGGTACGTCAGCAAGGACATCCTGACCATCCGCGAGGCCGTGTGGCTCACGGACAACACCTACAAGTACGAGGACCTGGTCCGCATGATGGGGGAGGTGGTGTCCGTCCTGGAGGGCAAGATCAGGGTGAGCGGACGGACAGTGTGCACACGTTACACAATCGATCCAAAACCTCCTTTTGTACAGTCGTTACGGCCTGCATGTGTGAACTGAGATGACGTGCCCCCCCAGACCCCCACCCTGCTGGACTACGGGGAGGTGCTGATGTCCCTGCTGCCCATGGAGCGCCGCAGCCTCCACCTGTTCAGCTACATCTGTGAGCTGTCGCTGCTCTACTCGTCCCTGGGCACGGCCCCGCACGCCACGCTGGCCTGCGCCGCGCTGCTCCTCACGCGGGCCATGCACCACTACGGTACGCGCCGACAAGACGCTTGCATGTGCTTGCAGTGGTTCTCGACCCTGTCCTCAGCGACCCCCTGTCCTGCTTGTTTTAGATGTTTCCCTGCTCCAACACACCTGATTCAAATGCATGTTCGTTACCAGGCTTCTACAGAGCTAGATAACGACCGTTTTTATTTGAATCAGATGTGTTGGAGCAGGGAAACGTCTGAAACATGCAGGACAGGGGGTCCCTGAGGACGGGGTTGAGAGCCACTGTGCTAATACACACACCGTTATACAAGTGCACGAGGACGATGCAGCTGAGCATATTAGTCCCGAGCCTGACCTTTCTCCCCCCTCTCCCTCTATCCCTCTCACTCTCCCTCCATCCCTCTCACTCTCCCTCCATCCCTCTCACTCTCTTCCCCCCCCCCTCTCTCCACAGCTCCCCTCTGGCCCAGCCAGTTGGCCGACTACACGGGCTTCTCCAAGCAGTACCTGGTGCTGTGGACTGTGATGCTCTACGTCAAATGGTAAACATGGTTTGTGTGGTTAACACCAATAAGAGGATCGATAGAAAGGAGGCCTCCGGCACACACATACGTGTAGTTAGCTAGAGGCTCTAAACAGCACTGTGGGAGGCAGAGGGGTGTGTGTGTGATGTGGAGGTGGATCTGGTGTGTGTGTTGGAGGGGGTGAGTGAGTCAGAAGCATGCTGCAGGGTGAGTCAGACCAGATCAACGACCGCATCTATGGGCCTAGTCCCATTGCCAAATAGACAAGCCACCTGATTCACCTTTAAGATTGACAATAACTGAAATGGCAGGGTGGATTTAAGTCTCAACTCTTTTTCCTTTTTTTTTTTTTTTCTCTCTCTCCTCGGCCCTTCCTCTGTCCATCTGGTGTTTCAGCTTCAGTGAGGATATCCCTAAAGACTACCGACACGTGTCTCTCACGGGCGTGAAGCAGCGCTTTGAGGATGAGGCCTACCAGCACATCAGCAAAGAGAAGGTGAGACACACACACACACACACGCTACATGATGAGGCCTAACCCTGGCGACTGCTTTTGGTTACCATAACAAAAGGAAAGGTATCCACCATGTTCAGCTGGGTTAGCGCCTCATCTCTGCCCGCCCCCTCCCCCCTGTGGTCCCCTCCAGGTCATCGACTTCAAGGAGCTGTGTCAGATCCTGGAGGTCCCGGAGGGGGAGCCTCAGCTGCTCCCCCCCAGCCCCACGGCCCAGCTGGCTGAAGCCTACACCTTCCTCTCCTCACCGGCCAGCCACAGCAAGAGGTGGGGCTGGTGGCTCACACCTGCACGAGTGCAAGCACACACATGTACACACTCCTGGGATTTTCACGACAGCCGCGCCAGCTCTGGGAACGCCGCACTCACCGGTTTGCCATTTCGTTTCCCTAGGAGACGAGAGGACTGCCTGCAGGCCCACCGAGGCAGCTTTGTGGCCACGCCCACTGCCGAGCTGTCCAATCAGGAGGAGACGCTGGTCGGCGACATCCTGGACTGGAGCCTGGATACTTCCTGTTCGGGCTACGAGGGCGACCAGGAGGAGGAGAGCGAGGGAGAGAAAGACGCAGAGAGTAAGTGGAGGGGTAGAGAGGAGGGCGATGCCTCTGTTTCATGGTCATCGACTCGATGCCTTTTAGTCCTGATCTGAGCCACTGGTATAAGTTAAGAAGTAGATCTGACTTAAAGATATCATTTTGGTATATGATACATATGTATCGGACTGTGACAGTTAAGAGGTAGACAAGGAATGTAGGGGCGAGAGAGGGGAAGACATGCAGTAAAGGCCCAAGCCAAAATCAAACCCGGGCCGATGCGTCAGGGCCTTGCCAAATAGCAAAATCAATCCATGGCCTCTTCCTAAGCTATGGAAAAAAGCGTCTGCTAAATGGATAAAATGTAAATACATTCAGCGATGATGCACAGAACCAACAAAGTCTTTATCCGAAGCGACATGCAAATAGTACAAGTAGAAAGCACAGCAGATAGAAAGTAACAGGATTTGGCTGGTCGGAACACTCTTTTTGTTAACCGTGAACTTCCTGCTTCCTGTCCCCTCTCAGCTTCAGCCGTGGCCCTCCACCTGGAGACGGAGCCAGCAGAGCGGGAGCACCGCTGCCGCGCCCTCTCCAGCGACGAGGACAGCTTCTGCCAGGACGGCCGACAAAAGGCGGCGGAGGGCCAGTGTAGCGCCAGGAGGAGACCCCGGGAGCCCCTCGTCTTCTCCAGCGAGCCCAGCTCTGGATACTCGTCCGTCCAGAGCACCAGCCCCTCCACCTCCACGCTGGTGCCCTGCACCTTCACGGCCGTGGCCCCCGACCCCGCCTCCCACTCGGCCTCGGCCCACGCCGTGCCGGGCTTCCGTCTGCTGGTGCCGATGCAGAGGCCCAGGTGCGCCGCCCGCCGGCAGGTGAAGAGGAAGAATGCGGCCGCCCATAGCGGAGGAGAGATGGAGAAAGAAGAGGAGGAGGAGGAGGACGATGAAGATGTGGAGGTGTATGCTGCCAGTGTTGGGTTTCTAAGCCTATAAGTGCTGGCTGGTTGACTGCCATGGAGTGAAGAACAGACTGGATGTCTCCTGGACGTCAGTCAGTCAGTCAGTGTCCTGCACTGATGTCAGCTGACCTGGCCTCACCCTCTGGACCGCCAGGGAGCTGTAACGAAAGGGAAAAAAAGAACAAAGGCGGCCATATGAACCAGACCCCTGCCTTATTATTTTGTTGTGTTATTTCAGTTTTACGTGAAACATGTTGACAGCCTCGTGTGTGTGTGTGTGTATCTCCCCACAGTTCAATAACTTTTCATGGATTTCTCAGTATTGAAACCACTGGACTTGACACTGTTACATTGCAGTTCATCTTGCTGTACGCTAACTTGGGAAACGAGCAGCTATTTTGTATCTCATGATAATTCAGTGACCTCTGTAAAGGAAACCTCGGGGCATGTTCTAAGTTATTAGTAACATGACTATGTTACAAGAACCACATCACTATTCCTCAATAAGAAAGGTTCTTGATATGCACTGTTCTTCAGGGTTCTTTTCACCTTTCTGTCCAAAGAAAAAGACGACTCTGTAGTTCAGGTTAGGGTTTGTTTTTTTCTCTCTCTGGCTAAAAGTGTGATTTTCAGTTTCTGTTAACACATTTTTCACATTTCATCGAACTGTACACAAGCCAAAGGTACTCCATGGAACTTTCCATGGGTCAGATATGTGTCAGTGGAGTAAAAGACTGAATACACGGAGCTGTGGTAGGATGTATGTCATGTATCGATGTATATGTATTACTTACAGTTTGGTAAGTATACAAAGTGCCCATACAGATACAGCATGTTCATTTTTAGTTGAACTCTTGTTTGACACTAAACAGCTTTTATAGACCACTAATAAGCATTGTCAGCTGAATGTTGTAGAGATGTGAAGTCTGAGATGTTAAGTGTTTATTGTTTAGTCTGTGAAACATGTAGTCACAATAAGAAGCAACGCGTTGCTCACCCTTTCTCCCTTGGGTCCATCTTATATTTAGTCCAGCACTTTTGTTGTCATCGAAGCAGAGCAAACTCTACTGAATTTAAATGTTTAATGGCAACATTTGCTTACGCTTGAACAATCAACTACTATTATATGTATTATCAAGTGGAGTTGCTTTGGCTTCTGTTGGAGAAATGGAGGTTGACACACTAAAGGCGAAATGTTGCTTGAAAAGAGTTTAAAAGTACTGTAGACTTACAGCAACTCTAGACACAGCTGACACATGTCTGTTAATGTTTTGAGACTGACTGTAAATACTTTTTAAAAATGTTCTGACACACCTACTGTCTGGTAATATGTAAATATGTACAGTAAATGTTTCAGGTGTTGGAAAAAACACTGTGACAAGCTGCCTTTACTTGAAATTGTTATTGCTGAATTCCAAATAGTCCAGTAAACTGTCTACAAAAATGTTTAAATGTACTTTTTACATGTCTATTTTAAATGTCTGAATGTATATATTTTTTTTTTATTAAAACAAGACAATGGACTTAGAATTTCTCAGCCCTCTAATTTACTTTTATTTATATATATATATATATATATATATATATATATATATATATATATATATATATATATATATATATATATATATATATATATATATATATGTATATATATATATGTGTATATATATATATGTGTATATATATATGTGAGTGTTAAACCAGAACATGTCTGTGTTCCATCCCTACTTGAAGCACGATCACATGAAGAATCACACAAATCGCAAACAGCTGTGAAACCACGTGACCGTCGTCAAACGTCTGGTCACGTGATTGCGTTTGTTGACGATTGTGGCTGCATTTGTACAATGATGGCTTTCCCAGCGCCTGGTGCAATGTCATCGCCTTCCTAGCTGCCGTTTAGGGAACAAAAGTTTCACTTGATTCCCACTTCAACCGCTTTAGATTCAGTAATGCAACCGCGATTGTTCCAGTGAAGGAATAATTGGAGATAAATCAATGTTATCGGTGTAAAAAAGGAGAAAATAGGCTACAGAATCCGCCGACAGTAAGGACACCTCATGAAGCTCATGTGCCTATACTGCTCTCTTAAGGTAATGTAGTGCTGTTTATTGAAATGTATAGTTCTTAAAATATAATATAACGTTTTAGACTATTCAAGAAAAACGAGGTTAATTCATGTAAAAATCCCTCGCATCGCCAGAATCCTCGGAATTGACAGGCGTGTCTTTTGTCCAATCAGTTAGGCCAAGGATATTATGTTGCACCGGTAACAGACAAGATTGGCGGCGGGCGTAGTTTCGAAAAACAAAATGGGTATATTATTCCATGGCGTAAATATAAATTAGTTAACAGTTTTATTAGATTTCATGAGCATCCTCTCACCATGGGTCTTTTGATATCAACACTGGATTATTCTGAGTAGTTGCTTACAGTGGCAATTATTTGTTTATATATACTGCTGTTGTTTTACTCCTATTTTGTCCTTAAAATATGTTTGATATTGTTTAAAAGTAGAGATTTGTCATCTCAATGAAAATGTTCTTATGAAATAGAACTGGGCTTTAAACTTTGAATGACCATAAATGAAATGTATTCATCCTGCAAATGAATGTCACTAGTATTTTTCATTGATGGTCAGTGGGTTGTTTATTGGCTTTATTAGATCACTCATGAACTATGACACTGTGAACACATTCTCTTTAATTAGACAGATGATGCCACATGGTCTTATCTCTTTTTTAATTCTTCACCATCCTTAAAATGTGACCTATTATTATTGGCAAAAGACCATTGGCACAAATGTAAAAGTTTTTTTTTGTCTGACCTTTTTATGTTTCTAAAACAGAAGGACATTTCTATCCCAACAGGCAGTCTTCGTCTGGAGAAAATGCAATCGACTGATTTATACCTAAAATACATTTAGTGTAATCCAATGGGCTCCCAATAAAAGCTCTTCCTGACAGGGTATAAGGATATATAACACACTCTGCCATCTAGCCAGCCAACATAAGTGTTTTGTCATCAATTTGGGGGAATTTATAGCTTTCATGGCAGCAGGAAAACACAGCTGCAAATAAAGCCATACAATGTTTGTGTTCTTGACTGGATAGGGAAGCTCTGTGGGCTGTATAGCGCAAGAGGATGGCTATCCGTTTACATGTTTATTTGTAGATTATTTTAACTTTTATGCAAAGTTCATCAGGTAGAAGAGTGAATTTATTTGATGTACACCTACACTTTTTTAAATATATATATATATATATATATATATATATATATATACATACATACATACATACATACATACATACATACATACATACATACAAGAGATGGGTCTTGAGTCGTGGCGTTCCCTGTGCAGGAAGCAGCAAGACAATGTTACTACTCAAACTTAGTGTAAGTGCGATCTGTCAAGTATCCTGTCAAACTGGTTTGACTCCCTTTGGCCCTTGTTTTTTTCCAAGTAGATTTGTTGCCTTTCTAGTGCAACTCCTTCTCCTGTTCTGCTCCATCCCTCATGAATTGCTCAGCGGCTTTGTTCCTACTTTGCCAGATAGGCCTGGTGATAAACTTGTTTAATTGGAAGTTCACTTTGCATAATGCTGTCATGAATTCTTCTGACCCTATTTGACACACACAAAACCTTTCTCGACACAGTGTTCCGATTTACAATCATTTTAACAAACTAGGACAGCTGTCCTGTGCTAACTTCCACTTCCCTGTATTTAGCTTAGGTTTCAGGGTCTATGTTGCTGTTATTGTAAAATGAGAGTTGGTACAGGGTAAGCATGGTGTTCCGCTCTTCAGAAGCAGGAGGATTGCTCTGTGTGGACTCTGTGAGACCTTTCTCAAATCTTTGTCGTTTGTTTAATCTGGAACATCTCAACGTCTTTCTCTCTGTTCCCTGGCCAGGTACTGTAGTTCTGGGCTACTCTCCTCTCAAAATGGCAATCATCCGGCAGTTTGGACTACTGCTGTGGAAGAACTACATTCAGCAGGTGGGTTTCTATGGGAAGGGGTATAGAAAAACAGGACATATTTTAATCTCTTCTGTGATCTTTCGTGAAACTTGTCCTAGTGTATTGGATTTGAGTCATCTTTTCTACGGGGTATGACCAACTAGTCTGTGTAGCAGTATTCTAATGTGCAGTACAGTGATACTGTTCCCATTGTATTGTTAGCTGTGAATATTTGCACATTTTATGATTGAGATAATGCAGCTGTTATTCTGTCTTTTGTAATGACATGGGCTGGGCAAGGTATGTATAACAGTTTGTGTCTAAGGCTCTTACCGGCTCTCACTGGCTCATAAGGAGATCCTGTCATTTGGCAATCCTCCACAACATTCAATTTTTGCTGATAAGTATTTCACATGACATGCTGTTTAGTGTCTCAAAAAATAGTTGCATCATATGATAAGTTCAAAGGTTAGGCTCCTTGTGGGGTCTGCATGTTTTCAGTTAACTAGTTGTGTTACTTGTCAGTTATAACTTGTTTGTCAGTGTTACTTATAATAGAATTAATATAACTAATAACTGATGTTCTTTGCCTCATCTGCTCCACTTGAAATGGAGAAATCTTTTATTGAAGGGATGCGGAAACGCATCAGGTTGGGATATTTACCCCTAGAAAGATAGAACATGAATATTTGTTTCACAAGTCATTCAATATTTGCTGTGAACTTGCATATAAGCTAACTGGTATCTTTGTGGTTTAGCATAGCTACTCTGTATAAATGTTGTAGGCTCATACAACATTCACTCGGCATGCACTCATACGACTTATCTGGGCTGGTGCTTGCACAATGGAAGCTCACAACAGACTAACACAAACAGAGGAGCCTGCCGATCTGATTGGCTAGTCTGTCATGGAGAATGTTGTTGCTTCATCACCCTTTACCCACTCCCACTGCTCCAGTTGTGGCTGTTGCTAGGAAACTCCTGCGAGTGCAGGCAGAAAGGAAGTGGGGGCTGTGTGTCTTGGCTGAGATGCAGGCACCCGAGGGTCACGTAAGGTACTGTAGCCCCCCCCCCCCCCCCCCCCGTGTTTGAGGCCTCTAAAAGGTTACCTATTTTTCATTTTTTTTATGTCGTTCTCGTTGAACATGGCTGGATGGGTTAAAGAGTGAGCACTCCACACAAAAGATACCAGTCCTGTCATATCACATCCACGGTTTTATTTTCCTAAGGAAGGATGGTTTTGTTTTTTAGAGAGTTAATTGAGGTCAGACGTAGAACTGACCAATGGAAATGGAATGCCAAAAATACATTTCTGGGCACACTCGGAGTGAGAGGAATGTTGAAAACCAATGCAACCTAGTAAAGCTGCACTTTTTTTACATCACTGGTACAACCAATAGGATTTGTTTTGTCCTAGAATAAGACTATTGTGCTAAATAGGTTGTATAGTCCCATTTATAAAAGCAGTGAAGGCTGAATGTCGGACGTAACTGGTGCTAATCTGTATGTGGTACACCTCTTGCTGTTATTGTCTGGTAGTATGTCTTAATTTCATGCTCTATAAATGCCCATCTATAGTCTGATGCTTGTTCTCTCTGTAATGTGTGGTAACTTGTTCGTAGAGGTGTACCTTCTGTAGATATTTGCTTGAACCCCAGTTGTGCAGAAAGTGATCTAATTTAACACATCAACTAGTTAATTATTGCTGTGTGCTAGTTTTGTTTGAGCAACAACCTACAAGGAAGGTAGCTCTTCGGGAACAGGGTTGTAGGCCATACTGTAAATTATATCAAGTGACTCTAGGCTGTGTAGCTAGTGTCATGTTGTGCTGCCAGTGTAGTTTTCCCTGTGGACCTGGATCTAAGTCTGCCCTGGGTCCTAGAGACATCTTGGAAGTGGACAGGCCTCACTGTCTCTGTGTGCTCAACCCACACACACACACACACACACACACACACACACTTAGTTTCCCCTATCAGTCACTGGCTCAGCTAAGCTGTGATGTTTATATAAGTGACAGTACCCCAGATGCCTCTGTTTTTAAGCAGCCATGATGACATCAATTGTGATAGAGCATAGACCTAGTCACCCATTAGAAAACAAGGTCATGCTTGTTTGGTAAGGCCAGATTCCTGAGGTTATTAGACACACTGGAGAACTTGGCAGACACTCGTGCCTTTTGTTGCAACTGTGATAAGAAGGTTTTATATCCACACTCACCTGTAGCTGAAACAGTGTCCCAGTCATTTGACCTAACTTCTCATTGCCTGCCACTCTCTGCCTTTTTGTCTTCTCTCCCATATTTTGTTTAAACATTTATTTCATGTAGAAATGTATATTTCCAATAGAGGAAATTCGGTTGCAGCCAGGTATAAAAAAATAATACAGTCAATCCATCATAATGCACGGAAAAACTGAATATAGGACACAGTGACAACACCACAATACCGCACAGTGCAAGATCACTTCTTGTGAGGACAGATATGATTTTATGACCCTCCTCCTCCTCTTCCTGTCTACATTTCATTATTCAACCCTCTCCCCCTCTCTCCTCCCTCTCCAGAAGCGTCAGATCCTGGTGACTCTGGTGGAGATCGCCCTGCCGCTCCTCTTCTCCGCCATCCTCATCGTGCTCCGCCAGCGCATCCCCTTCAAGAACTACCCCAACGCCACCGCGTACGAAAGCTTCTCCGTGGACAGTCTTCCCAAAATCCCCGGTGCACCCTTCCAGCTGGCCTACGTTCCAGGCAACGCCAGTGTGGTGCAACGGGTGGCAGAGGATGTGCAGCGCAGCCTGAACTCAATCAGCTCAGGTGGGTGGGGAAGTAGAGGGTCAGAGGTCATATCTTGGATGCGGCACACTTTCTATCTTTTGACTTTCCACGTGTGCCTTCCTCAGAGAAGCACAGGTTCGGTTGAACTGGGATGGGATGAACTCGTTTTGCTCCTTTGCAAAGGAGACATGGGGGCTGTTTGCTTATGTTGCTCTCTCACCCATCCTTTATAGCCGGTTAGTCTGGTTCCACAGAGCCTTCACACACCAGCAGAAGAAGGTATGGTATGGTATGGTATGAACTAGGCATGGTCTGGTTGGTATGAAGGCCAGATAAGTATGCAGGCAGACAGGTATTCTGTCAGTGATAGAGGCAGACAGCAAGTAGGCCAGATTCCAAGTACACACTTGGTGAACCTGTCCTCTAAGATCCCAGCACACACTCAATAATTCAGCTGGCTTCTTTGGAGAAGGGAGGATAAGGAAGAGGAGGGGCACGAGCAAGGCTCACCATGTCACATGATATAATGTCACACTTATGGAAACATTCAGATTTAAAACCACAACCTTTGACTGCTTGGTCTGTCAAGGAAACGGTTCAGAGGAGCAGAACCTATAATTCCAATATACCTCTACTTGTGCTTGACTGCAAATGGCGAATACATTAAAACATGTCCCACTTGGAGGAGCCCTGTATGTGCATTAAATACTTAATAAGCGAAATGGTATTTCACATGGACCCTATGTTGGACATTTACTGTATGGACGAAGATCTCCTCCTGTAGGAAGGTCATCAGGTTGTCTGGTGGTCAGGAACAATTGTGAATGTAGTTTTATCGTACCTACTTTAGTGGATGGCACTTTGAAACTGGTTTGGCTTGGAGGCAGGTTGTGTGTTCGTGTGCGTGTATGAGGGGCTGTAATTAGGCCATATTTAAAACTTGTCTCCCATACACACCATCGATGTCCTTTTGCCTTTCACAAACACTACTGAAATACACTCACATTCACTACTGAACACCTCTCGCAGATACTCATGAGAATGGAACCTCACACAATGACAACTGAAAACCTCTCATACTCATGAGTGAGAACCTCTCTTATACCACAGTGAACACCTCTCACACACTACTGAAAATGTAACAAACTCCTCTCACACACCCCACTGAGAGTGAAACCTCTCACAAATAGAAGTGAACAAAATTAAATATGTACAGAATTGAAGTGAGGGCAGAATTTTTTTCTCCAAACTTAACAGAAGTTTTTATGTACTATAATGTGTTTTATTATATTATAAAATAATGTATTATGATATATGTAGGCGTATTATTTGTATACACACACACACACTGTATTTTGTACAGTAAACTTATGTGCACATAAAGTATGAAGCATATCCATAAAATGGTCTTATCTTGCTTAGTAAAATATCCTATAATTAGTTGTGTGTGTGTGTGTGTGTGAGAGGTTACATTTTCAGTAGTGTGTGAGAGGTGTTCACTGTGGTATAAGAGAGGTTCTCACTCATGAGTATGAGAGGTTTTCAGTTGTCATGGTGTGAGGTTCCATTTTCACGAGTATACGTGAGGGTTTCAGTAGTGTTTGTGAAAGGCAAAAGGTCTTCAATCGTGTATGAGAAGCGAGTTTGAATTATTAGCCTACACGGCCCCTCGTGTGCGTGTTGCATGTTTTGACATAGCATTCGCTGACCGTAGAATGACCTCGGAGGACCTGTGTGTGTGTGTGTGTGTGTGGTGTTCGAGACACTGTCCTTCACTCCTGTCTAGACATGCTTTGTCTAAACCTCAAAATACCTTCACTTGTGACAAGATTACCACTGATTTCCAAATCTAGTGAGGTAAGTATGGTCAGTCAATAAGACTCAGTCAAGAGCCTCACCACCCTACCTTTTGACTTGTATTGATTTACTTTTGAGGTATGCTTGCTGCCTATGATGTGTGTTTTTACCTCAGAAACGCATGAGAATGGGACTACATTGCAAAGCTTATCAGGAACAGAAGAAATTGAGTCAGCAGGCCTGGTGTGAACCTGTTGTTAGACTTGTATTCACACTTCAACCAATGTCTTTGTGTGTGTGTGTGTGTGTGTGTGTGTCCATGTGGCCAACAGTGCGTGGCTTTGAGACAGAGGAGCAGTTTGAGGAGTTTGTGAGGAACGACCCCCTGGCAGGGAAGGTGCTGGCAGCCGTGGTGTTTGAACACCCCTTCACCCACGACGAGGAGCCCCTCCCTCTACAGGTCAGCATGACCCTCGTGGTTCTTGTACTAGACTGGACAGCTACCTATAGAGGATTTAACCACATTTGAGTCTAACTAGCTAATTACCCACTGAACAGTAGTTATCTATGAACAAGGTTGAGCAGCCCTGACTTGGATCATTGTTTATTCTTCTAGTAGGGGAAGGGAATGGTACATTTAGAGGTGAGAGATGTGAGGTTGAACAGAAACCTTTGAAATATCTAGAGCTGGTGGTGTTGTTAAGCAGGAAGTGAGACGGGGACGAAGGACTCGTTTAACTGCACACACACACACACACACACAGTGGTTCTTCCTGTGTGACTGGTAACAGACACTTAACTGCACCAAAAGTTTGAATGTCTGAAGCCTGTTAAAGGAGCTCACTGTTTACCCTTTGTGGAAGATCATTTCTCAGTACAGTTTTTCTCTCTTCAACCCCGTCTCCTATCACACCTCTTCTCCCATTCCTGTTGGTGTGTAGGTGAGCTACCACCTGCGTTTCACCTTCACCCCTCTCAACGCCCCACCCAAGGAGAAGTCTGAGCTCAACCCCAACAATGACCTGGACTGGCACACCCTCAGCCTCTTCCCCCTGTTCCAGATGCCCGGGCCCAGGGAGCAGTATGACCGCCAGGGGGGAACCCCGGGTGAGCATGGGCACACACACACACACACACACACACACACACACACAGTGAAAGGTAGAGTCAAGCCTAACAGCAATCAGGATGTATGACCTCTGTTTTATCGCCCAGAAGCTGAGAGGTTACAGAAGCATGTAGCAGTCTGAAGTTACCTATAAGTTCCCTACTGTACAAAAAAAACTGTATTTTTTTTTCTCTGAGGGAATGGCAAGAGCCAGTAGTTCTACATATGTATACTGTATTCAGAGTTCAATAGGATCTCTCGTCTGACACACACTGGCTATCAGGGGGCTTAGGCGTTCAACGACGTGGCCTTATCTTGAGGTGGCAGAGCCAGGGTTGTTACAGGCTGGTGGGCTGGGTGTTTGGAGGAACTGGACCTCGTCAGCTGTCACGCCCATAGAACCTTTCCGCCCTCCACTCTTGTCCAAAGTTCCTCTGTCTGTCTGTCTGTCTGTCTGTCTGTCTGTCTGTATGTATGTCTGCTACATTAACACTACATTGCCACATTCCCCAGGGCTGCCAATAACAGCAAGACAACAACAAATCCATGAATGTAGATTCAGAACCAAACATGTAGGGTGGTTTTTAAAGGTCCCATGACATAAAAATGTCAGTTTAGGAGATGATTTAACATTAATCAGAGTTCCCTTAGCCTGCCTTTGGTCCCCCCAGTGGCTAGTAATGTTGTTAGGTATAAACAAAGCCCTGGGTATTCTCCGCCTTTGAGAAAATGAAAGCTCAAACGCTCTGATTTGAAAATGTTCCTCTTATGTAGTCATAAGAGGAAAGGTTACCTCCCCTTTCTTTGCTTTGCCCACCCAGAGAATTTGACCCGCCAATGAGAAAATGAATTACGACCGTGCAAGTGCAATATCGTTTTTTCCTCGACACATCATGGCTTGCAAACATCCAAAGCATGGCAGTTAGCCTCTCTCCTTCTCATGGCATTTAAAGCTACAGACACAAAAATGGCACATCCTACGAAAGCTCATTGTGGGACTGCTCGTAGTGGCTGTAATTCTGCACCAAGGCTGAATTTCGGAAAAGAGACTTCAGATACAGTATTAGGAGACGACTAAAGCCTATATAAAAGCATCCAAAAACAGCATGTCATGGGACCTTTAAGAGGCTTCAGCTTTCAGTCACGTTCTTTTCAGTTTCCTCCTTTTCATGTGATGGCACAAAAACTGTCTGTGTGAACTGTTTGTTTTGAGGTGATGGAAAGCCCCTTGTGGAAAGGACCATTCAAAGAAGTAACCCCCACCCTCCCTCCCTCCCCCCTCCTCCTCCACCACCCCAGGCTACTTCCGCGAGGGCTTTCTGTCGTTGCAGCATGCCGTGGACCGGGCCATCATGCGCTCTTTCAGCAGCAGCGACACGGCCACCCTGCTCGGCCAGACCAAGGTGGTGCTGTCCCGGTTCCCCTACCCCGCCTACATCTACGACGTCTTCATCCTGGCCATTCAGAACCAGTTGCCCCTGCTGCTGGTGCTCAGCTTCACGTACACCTCCCTCAACATAGTCCGCGCCGTAGTGCAGGAGAAGGAGAGGAAACTCAAGGTGTGTGTGTTTTTTCGAGGTACAAAGAGGAAAAGGAGAAGGCACTGAGAGACGGCGTAACGTGTGTTTGTGTGTATGGGATAAAGGGAGTCCGGGGTGGAGACGGATTGTGCTTGGATGTGAACGACGGTGTGTGTCAGTGTAAACCATGCCAAGCTAACTGTGTGTGTGTGTGTGTGTGTGTGTGTGTGTGTGTGTGTGTGTGTTTGTGTTTCCAGGAGTACATGCGGATGATGGGCCTGAGTAACTGGCTCCACTGGAGCGCCTGGTTCCTCATGTTCTTCCTCTTCCTCTCCATTTCCATCTTCTTCGTCACTGTGCTCCTGTGTGTCACGGTAAGAGTCCTTCCAAGGTGCAGGGGGCAATCCACCCAAACAGAGACAATGCTGTGATCGGAATACACTTAATAACATAAATACTCCCCTCCCTGTGATGGACACAGCTGTGTAGATGAAGGACAAACTACTGACCAATAGCATCAGTGTTTACACCAAAGGTGGGAGGGATAGGAACGGGGAGGAATTTTCTAAAATGTTGCGTGCCTGAAGGAATCTAAAGTCTGGAGTTTGTTCATGATTAACAAAGTGTGTGTGTGTGTGTGTGCCTTGTGTAGGTTCACCCTAACGGTGCAGTGCTGACCTACAGTGACCCCACACTGGTCTTTGTCTTCTTGCTTGTGTTTGCTGTGGCAACCATCAACTTCAGCTTCATGATCAGTGTCTTCTTCTCAAGAGGTGATTGTGAAATGTCTCGCTTGTTTCCGTCTGAAATGCCGGGGTATTCCGTTTACATGCCACTCATGGTTGATCTGGTTGTTTCTATTGACTGTGCTCTTTTGACCTTTGGGCTGTGTATTTGAGAGACACACTATCTGAGTGTGTTTGTTCTTGTGTGTGTGTGTGTCTGCTATCAATGCTTAGCCTTATGTTAGTTCAATCTCTTTCTTACCCTGCCTATTCCGTCTTGGTGCAGACCAATGGCAGTGCCAGGCCTTATCATTATACCTGGCTATAAAACTAAGTCAAATGTTGGTTCAGCCTAACATAACATTCTTTCACAAAGACTGAATAGCGTCCATATCTCCCTGTCTCTCTTTCTTACTGTACTTTCTTTAATATCTTCACATGTCTAAAATGAGATAACAAAGCCAGATCCTACTAGTAAATGATGAAGTAGTGGATTGTGCAAATAAATTGTGCAAATAAATTGTGCCCCAAAATGTTGAATGAAGTGCTTTACAAACAAGGCAAAGCTATATAAGATAAGTGTGTGTGTTTTCCTCTGTGACGAAAATAATGAATTTGCACACAAATGAACTATTGCAACCCGAAACGTCCAACCTCACACGGAACCGTTTCAAATGTTCTTTTTCCTGTTCAAAGTCCGACCGTAACAGCACGTTCCTCTCCCTCATTTCCTTTCCTCTCCAGCCAACGTGGCGGCGGCGGCCGGGGGGTTCGTCTACTTCCTGAGCTACCTGCCGTACGTGTTCCTGTGGCCCCGCTACGACCTTCTCAGCCACGCCCAGAAGGTCTCCGCCTGCCTCATCTCCAACGTGGCCATGGCCATGGGAGCCCAGCTCATTGGCATGTTTGAGGGCAAAGGTCCGTTTTGGAGAACCAGCGAAATAATCGTTAATAATGTTTTTTTTGGGGGGGTTCTTCATTTCACTTTTTTGCCCTCTTGGACCAAGACAAATGATGTTTCTAACGTCAGAACGTACCGCCCTCTCCGTTCCACCTGCCCCTCCATCTCTCCAGGCACGGGGATCCAATGGGCCAGCCTGTTTGACTCGGTGACGGTGGACGATGACTTCTCCATGGCCCAGGTGCTGGGGCTGCTCCTGCTGGACGCGCTGCTGTACGGCCTGGTGGCCTGGTACGTAGAGGCCGTGTTCCCAGGAGAGTACGGAGTCCCTCTGCCCTGGTACTTCTTCCTGCTGGTACGACCGCCACCTGGCCTCACACACGCACATGCAGCAACACCGAGACACACGCACGTTGTGTTGCTATTGCTCATAAAGACTAAAGAACGACATTCAGCTTCAACGTCCTGCATTGTTTTAGTCGTTGAATCTAAATATCCATTCATCCTTCCTTCCTTGGCCAGCCGTCGTATTGGTGCAGCAGCCCTCGCATGGCCTTGCTGAATGAGAAGGAGGAAGAGGAGGATGCAGAGAAGGCAATGAAGGGGGAGTTCATCGAGGAGGAGCCGTCAGGACTGGTGTCTGGGGTGAAGATCAAACACCTAGCCAAGGTGGGCACAGGTCTCCATCACTACAGGAGATGGTAGGCTTGCACGATGAAACTGACTGACGTGTCTCTGTGTTGCGGCGGTGCCTCCTCTTGGCAGGAGTTCTCTTTGGGCAGCAAGACCAGGAAGGCTGTCAAGGACCTGACGGTGAACATGTTCGAGGGCCAGATCACCGTGCTGCTGGGACACAACGGAGCCGGGAAGACCACCACCCTGTCCATGCTGACAGGTGGAGAGCAAGCACACACACACACACACACACAGGCTATGACAATTTTTCTTCACGATAACCATGCCGGTTTGTGGTTTCTCTTTCATTGTGTCCACCCAGGTCTGTACCCACCTACCAGTGGGAGGGCCTACATCAATGGCTATGACATCTGCCAAGACATGGCTCTGATTCGCCGCAGTCTGGGTCTGTGCCCCCAGCATGACGTTCTGTTTGACAACCTCACTGTCAGAGAGCACCTGCTCTTCTACGCCCAGGTACACCTTCCTCTTTCTCCTCCTCCTCGCCACGCCTCGCCCCGGCCCTCAGAGACCGATGCCTCCACTAAGCTTTCCAGCGTTTCACCCTCCTCTTCCGTGGTTTCTAGTTGAAGGGTTACCCCCAGCAGAAGATCCCTGCGGAGGTGGACCGGATCCTCCACATCCTCAACCTGGAGGACAAGTGGCAGGCCCACTCCAAGACCCTGTCGGGGGGCATGAAGAGAAAACTGTCCATCGGCATCGGCCTCATCGGAGACTCCAAGGTCAGAGACCATGTCGGTCTGTCTGTCTGTCTGTCTCTTTATCACTCACACACACGGTCTCCCTCTGACAAATTCTCGCATCCAAACACCCTCTTACATGCACTCTCTCACTTACTCACACTCGCCCTCCAACTCTCCCCCCCCTCGCCCAGGTGGTGATGCTGGACGAGCCCACGTCGGGCATGGACCCCTCGGCGCGGCGTGCCACCTGGGACCTGCTGCAGGGGGAGAAGCGCGGGCGCACCATCCTGCTCACCACGCACTTCATGGACGAGGCCGACCTGCTGGGGGACCGCATCGCCATCATGGCCGGCGGGGAGCTGCAGTGCTGCGGCTCGCCGCTCTTCCTCAAGAACAAATACGGTGAGGACGGCCACGGGAGGGGACGGCGGGACGACGCGCATCTCTGTGAACGCCTTTACTCATGAATGCCCCCCGACCTCCCCCCCCTCCCCCACCCTCCAGGTGCTGGTTACCACATGGTGATCGTGAAGGACGCGCTGTGCAACGTGTCGGAGATCACGCGCCTGGTGCACATGTACGTTCCCAACGCCACGCTGGAGAGCAGCGCCGGCGCTGAACTGTCCTACATCCTCCCCAAGGAGAGCACCAGCAGGTAACACACACGTACACACGTACACACACACACTGAAACACAGGGCTAAGGTAGATAAGGATAAGGCATACAACCGATAATGGAATTGATGTGGAATGTGTTGTTTCCACCTTGATCACAATACACAGTATTAAAACAGATCTGTACTACCTGACACATTTTATACACACAGTTTATGAATATTATATCCCCCCCCCAAATACGTTAGCTACAGGTTGAAATTGTGACTACTACTCTTACCAAAGGATGGACGTATTTTCTCTGTTTATTTCAAACTTAAAACATAGAATTATACAAATAATGATCAATTGTTTAACATTTCAAATAATTAGGAAGTGATGCGGACACATTTATCATTGGATTAGTTCACTATTATGACCTACTTTTTTTGCCAGGCCCTTGTAAAATGATCCCCTCCTCCCTTCTTCTCTGTCCAGGTTTGAGCTGTTGTTTGCAGAGCTGGAGATGAACAGAGAGGAGCTGGGCATCGCTAGCTATGGAGCATCCGTCACCACCATGGAGGAAGTCTTCCTCAGGTACACGCATGTACACACACACACACACACACAGACACACACGCGTGTACACCGATAGATACACAAACACACAGGCATGAGTCTGTGACTTCACTACTTCCTAGGCTCCTCTGTTTTGGACAGTAATTCTCTTATACAATAACCCTTACGGAATTAATCAAGCCTTTAAGTAAGTGCAGTTAATTCTAATAAATGTCACCTGTGGATGTCTAGTTACTTATTAGTTATTTCCTGTCCCTTTGTGGAGCTCTACTTGGTAGTTCTGTCTTGTCTGAACTCATGTTCATCTTCCACCCAATTAATTCAGTTCACACAGCTGCCTTCCACTGCTGCTTGATAAGCAATCATCCCTGCTTGGTGGGCTGTGTGTGTGTGTGCCTGTGTGTCAGTTAGGTTGGTGATGTATTCATCTGTGCTAGCCAGAAACAGCCACTGCAGCTGCCAATGCTCCCTCGTTATTTTCCAGAAAAGAAGCAGTTGCCACCAATCCCCCCCCCCAAATCTCATTCAGTCATCATTGTCTTCTTAAAGACGGACACACCAGGAAGCACCAATGGGTCCTCTCTAATGAACTAGATTTGATATGGCTTCTGTAGAAGAGTAAATGATTGAGAGCTGCTTCTTTCCCCTTTCATGAACTGTACCGTTTCTCATGCATGAAGGTTTTGCTGTACTTTTTCCTGTCCTTTTATATTTTGCATGTGTGTGTGTTTCCAGGGTGGGTAAGCTGGTGGACTCCAGTCTGGACATCCAGGCCATCCAGCTGCCCGCTCTCCAGTACCAGCACGAGCGGCGCTCCCACGACTGGACCACGGACGACGCCAGCAGCATCAGCGGCATGACCGACGTCACCGATTTCACCGACAGCGGCACGCTCATCTCCGAGGACTGCTCCAACATCAAGCTCAACACGGGGGTGAGGCACCGGGACCAGCCGGGTCAAACCATTCCTGCAACGTGGGGGCCTCCCATGTTAAACCCTTTCTCTCACCCCCCCCCCCACCCCCCCCCCAGGCCAGACTCTACATGCAGCAGTTCTATGCCATGTTCCTGAAGAGGGCGCTGTACAGCTGGAGGAACTGGAAGGTGATGGTGGCCCAGTTCCTGGTGCCCCTGGTGTTCACCGTGCTGGCTCTGGCCGTGGCGCGCTCCTTCCCTGGGCACCACAGCGCCCCCCTGCTGCGGCTGGCGCTGGGCCGTTACGGCCCCACCACGGTGCCTGTGGCCCTGGAGCCCGGGGCAGGGCAGCTGACCGCTGCCCTGGCTGACGCCTACAACCTCCAGCTCTCTGCACAGCAGGCTCAGCTTAAGAACATCACAGGTGTGTGTGTGTGATAAACAAATGATGCACAATTTAGATAAGTCCCGTTTTTTATTTTGTTTTTATTTCTTTTGAAGGGGGAAACGCTCCATGTAATCCAGTCCTTAAATATGCATCTCTCACAATTTGAGCGGCTGGTTGAGATGAAAGCCAATGAATTCATCCTCATCCCTCCTATCCTCACCTATACATCCCCCCTCTCCCTCCAGACTTCACAAAATACGTGCTGACCCAGGCCGAGCGGGAGGGCGGGGCCTTCAACGAGCGCTGCGTGGTGGGCGCCGCCTTCCGTGGCGCCGCGGTGACGGAGATCACCGCGTACTTCAACAACCAGGGCTACCACACAGTCGCCACAGCCCTAATGATGGCGGACAACGCCCTGTTTAAAATGCTGGCGGGACCCAACGCGTCCATCCAGACGGGCAACTACCCCATGCCCCGCAACCTGTCTGAGAGTGCCCAGGGCCAGATTACCGAGTGAGTGGAGAAGGGCGGAGGGAAGGGGGTACAGAGGGGAGGTGCATGAGACGAACGCAGAGAATCACACGCGAGACTAGTTCGACAAGGACGAGGGAGGCTGATAATAGGGAAGTGGTTGCGGTATAAAGAAGTATTGACCACAGTCTAGCGTCATCGATCTGGAGGAGAGAAGTGGAGGACGAGAATAAAAGGAGATGGGTCCGCAGAGTTGAGGATTGGGCTGTTGTAACTGTGGAGAGGGATTTGACCACAGTCCACCAAAATTGCATGCGCATACAGGGTCGCAGGGATGGCGAATTTCCACTTGTTCTCTCATGTTTGGCTTCTCCCTCTCTCTCAGCTGACCTCACCCTAACCCATGACCTCTCCCTAACCCATGTGTCCTGCCTCCATCTCCAGGGGCTTTGGCATCGCCATAAACCTGATGTACGGCATGGCGTCCCTCTCCAGCACCTTCGCCCTGCTGCTGGTCACCGAGCGCTCCGTCAAGTCCAAGCACGTGCAGCAGGTCAGCGGGGTGTACCTCTCCAACTTCTGGCTCTCCGCCCTGCTCTGGGACCTGGTCAACTTCCTGCTGCCCTGTGTCCTCATGCTGGTCAGTCTGTCACTCACACACACTCTCTCTCTCTCTCTCTCTCTCTCTCTCTCTCTCTCTCTCTCTCTCTCTCTCTCTCTCTCTCTCTCTCTCTCTCTCTCTCTCTCTCTCTCTCTCTCTCTCTCTCTCTCTCTCTCTCTCTCTCTCTCTCTCTCTCTCTCTCTCTCTCTCTCTCTCTCTCTCTCTCTCTCTCTCTCTCTCTCTCTCTCTCTCTCTCTCTCTCTCTCTCTCTCTCTCTCTCTCTCTCTCTCTCTCTCTCTCTCTCTCTCTCTCTCTCTCTCTCTCTCTCTCTCTCTCTCTCTCTCTCTCTCTCTCTCTCTCTCTCTCTCTCTCTCTCTCTCTCTCTCTCTCTCTCTCTCTCTCTCTCTCTCTCTCTCTCTCTCTCTCTCTCTCTCTCTCTCACTCACTCACTCACTCACTCACTCACTCACTCACTCACTCACTCACTCACTCACTCACTCACTCACTCACTCACTCACTCACTCACTCACTCACTCACTCACTCACTCACTCACTCACTCACTCACTCACTCACTCACTCACTCACTCACTCACTCACTCACTCACTCACTCACTCACTCACTCACTCACTCACTCACTCACTCACTCACTCACTCACTCACTCACTCACTCACTCACTCACTCACTCACTCACTCACTCACTCACTCACTCACTCACTCACTCACTCACACACACACACACACACACACACACACACACACAGCCTGCTGTAGTTTCTTTATTAGTCGGTTGACTAGCATTATTTCAAATACTGTGTGTGACTAGGTCTCTGCTGTCCTTTTTTCCTCCTTGTTCCTTCTCTCTCCCCCCCCCCCACCCCAACCCCCTTCAGGTGGTGTTCCAGGCGTTCGGGGTGAAGGCCTTTGTGGAGCACAACCACCTGGTGGACATGCTGCTGTTGCTCCTGCTGTACGGCTGGGCCGTCATCCCCCTCATGTACCTGCTCAGCTTCCTGTTTTCCACTGCCGCCTCCGCCTACACACGCCTCACCATCTTCAACATCATCAGCGGCACCGCCACCTTCCTCAGTGTCACCATCATGACCATCCCAGGTGAGGTCATGAGGAACACCCCTGTGCCCTTGGTTTCTCCTCCTCGGTCCAATTCGACTAGTGGTTTAGTCCTCCACTGTAAGGGAAAAAAACAATTATTGTCAAGTAATTGACCCATTTGACCATTTATTCAAGAGTTGTTTTGTAATTATAAACCTTTTTTAGTCTGTCATCAGTCTTGTCAATATATTGGATGCTGCTTGAGAAGATGGTTGCAAGACTTAATTGTTTCTAGATAATGAACCATTTAGTGACTCAACTCTGACTCAATCATCCATGTCTTTTTCACCGGCCTCTGATCCCTTTCTCTTCATCCATCCATCCATCCATCCATACCAGAGCTGAACCTGCTGGACATGTCTCATCTCCTGGACAAGCTGTTCCTTGTCTTCCCCAACTACTGCCTGGGCATGTCCATCAGCCAGTTCTACCAGAACTATGAGCTTCTCACCTTCTGCACCTCGAGCCCTTTAACTCAGACCATCTGCAAGATCTTCAGTAAGGGACCCTTGGAGGGGCGCTGGCGATTGTAGTTTTAACCAGGCTATTAATTGTAGGCTTAGTTGTTAGGGTTGGTTAGTCAGTGGTGAGAGATTGAGATTATTACCACTGTTGTCATCAACGTGATAAAGTATTTTCTCTAAGCACTAGGAAGTTAACCCTTGGCTGACCCTTCCCAGACATCACCTACCAGGAGAACTACTTCTCCATGTCTGAGCCTGGAGTGGGCCGATTCCTGGTGGCCCTGTCCCTGCAGGGCCTGGTCTTCATCCTCCTGGTCTTCGCCATCGAGCTGCAGGGCGCCCGGGCCGTCCGACGAGCCCTCTGCTCCCTCTTCTCCGTCTGCGCCCGCCGCTGCACCCGGCGCAGCAAGGTGAGATGGGTGGAGCTACGAGAGGACGTCGCTTTCCTCTGCTCGGAGTGGTCTGTGCTAACGATCGCGGGCGCAGATTTGTTTTCATGGTTTTTGTAATGCGTGTACGTGTGTGCGACAGCTGCCTCTGATCAAGGACGCAGCTGTACAGCCCGAGGACAGGGACGTGGCCGAGGAGAGGAAGAGGGTTCTGGAGTGTCACCCCATGGTGGAGTCTATGGTGGGGAGTCCACTCATACTGCACGAGCTCAGCAAGGTACACTATGTGGTTGTGTGCATGCATTCGTGTGTGTGTGTGGTTGCGTGTGTGTGCGCGCGCGCGCGTGGTCATCACGGTCGCCTCTCCTCCGCCTCTCAGGTGTACAGGGGTGGGCAGCCCCTGCTGGCGGTGGACCGTCTCTCCCTGGCGGTGGGGAAAGGGGAGTGTTTCGGCCTGCTGGGCTTCAACGGCGCCGGGAAGACCACCACCTTCAAGATGCTGACCGGGGACGAGACGGTCACCTCCGGGGACGCCTACATTGACGGATACAGCATCCTGAGAGACATCAAGAAGGTAGGAGGGGACAGGAGAGGGGGGGAGGGGGAGGGAGAGGAACGAGTGTACCGGGGGGGGGGGGGGGGGGGACAGGAGAGAAGGGGACAGGGATACGGAAGGCATGGATGACGATAAGCCCCGCCCACCCCCACCTCCGTCCTGTGTTGCAGGTGCAGCAGAGGATTGGCTACTGCCCTCAGTTTGATGCGTTGCTGGATCACATGACGGGAAGAGAGACTCTGAGCATGTATGCCCGGCTGAGGGGGATCCCAGAGAAGTATGTGTCGGGGTGCGTGGAGAACGTCCTGAGGTCCCTACTACTGGAGCCCCACGCAGACAAACTGGTCCGCAGCTACAGGTAAGCTGTGTGTGCGCGTGCTCTTTAGCCGACGTTGTCCATTTAATGTGTTCATCTGTTTAATTTTCCATTTCAAGAGTCTTGAATGCAAAAACAATCCCGGCCTTATATCCATTCCTCACTATTTTTTTCTCTCCCACCATTCTCACCATTTTCTGGCTCTCCTTCCTTTCCATCTTTTCTTTTCTCTCTTGCTCTCTCTCTCTCTCTCGCTCTCTGCCTCGCTCTCTCTCTCTCTACCTCTTTGGTCAACAGTGGGGGCAACAAGAGGAAGCTGAGTGCAGGCATGGCTCTGATTGGTGGACCTCCAGTCATCTTCCTAGATGAGCCGTCCACTGGGATGGACCCTGTCGCTAGGAGACTGCTCTGGGACGCCGTGACCCGCACAAGGGAGTCTGGCAAGGCCATTATAATTACCTCACACAGGTGAGTACATACTCATACCATGTTTGTTCCCTCCACAGTTCAGCATCTAGAATGGATGGCTAAAGGGCTCACTTTCACTACCTATTTTCTTTCTTTCTCTCTCTTTCGCTCCGTCTCTTTCTCTTTCCACCGCCCTCAGTATGGAGGAGTGTGAAGCCTTGTGCACCAGGCTGGCAGTGATGGTGAGTGGTCAGTTTAAGTGTCTAGGCAGCCCCCAGCACCTTAAGAGCAAGTTTGGCAGTGGCTACACCCTGCTGGCCAAAGTGCGTGTGGAGGCAGAGCTGGAGGACAGCGACTTGCAACTTTTCAAGGACTTCATCGAGGGAACCTTCCCAGGTCAGACATGCTAACCTTTCGGCGCCTTATACTTTATATGTGCATCCCTCCTCACCTTCCGGTGACACGTCGCATGATGAGGCGGGTTTAAGTTGAGTAGAGAAGCACATTTTGATCCAACAGGAAGTGAGAGTTGAGAGACTGGCTTTTAGAAACCGAAAGACAGGATGTCATTTTGGTAGATTTGAAAAAGGGTTTCTGGTTCAAGAGCGTAATGCAGGTTCAAGAAGGGTCCGACATGGCTACTAATCGTGCAAGATGTAGGTGTAATGTCTTGTCACTTCCTTGTCGTCACAGGAAGTCAGCTGAAAGATGAGCACCAGGGGATGGTGCACTACCACTTGACTGACAAGAAACTCACCTGGGCACAGGTAATTGAGTCTATTTGGTGGATAAAGGACCTCACCAGAGAGATCCTAGCCAGTGTCACAAATGTGTATTGTAACAGTGCACCTCCTAGTGGATGTTGCATATATTGTGAGGTTTAGAGACAATAGCTGAAAGGTGGATGTTTACAAACTCCCTTTTTGTGAGTCTCTGCGACTTGAGTAAGAGATGAGATGTTTGGAATCTTGCACCGTCAGATTTGGCCTTTTCCACATACACTCACGGCAGAGGATATTGCTTCTCTGCTATCACGAGGCTCAACACTGATGGGGTGTGTGTCTGTCTGTGTGTGTTTTGCTCTTGCTGCTCAGGTGTTTGGCACTCTGGAGGCAGCCAAAGAGAAGTACAGAATCGATGACTACTGTGTGAGCCAGATCTCCCTGGAGCAGGTATTCCTCAGCTTCGCCCAGTTCCAGCACTGCACTGAGGACCGGAGGAAATAAACCCGCCCCCCCCCCCGCCCCGAAACAGGAAGAGGAGAAGGAGGGGTAGCGCTCCTGTTTCCCCCCCCGTTGTGTTCATCTGTCTGAGCGTCTCTGCACTTTGAATGGCTAGGCCTGTGTACATGGATTTGTGGAGCCTTTGTGACGCTCCCCTGGGCTGTGCTCAGTATACTCACACACGCATTTGCGACACACACACGCGCGCGTGTGTATGCGTCTATATACACACACACACAGGCCTAGACCACTGTGCCGGGCTTAAGCAGGGGCTTGGTCAAAATGAGTCCTTAAATGTTGCTCCATTGTGTCTTTTGGGTTGAGTTGGAACCTACACGTTTTTACTGCATCTGAAAATAAGTCTACCATGCTCATGGTCTAACTGGTCATTGTGTGTGCGTGCTACAGACTGGACTGGTGTGTATGTGTGCAATTGTATGCCGCCGTTTGTGTTATTTATGAATTCTGTTTGTTTTCTAAACGACTGTGCTAAGTGGACAGACCTGAAGAAGGAAAACCAGTCTGTGTGACTCAGTAGTGACCATTCTACATTTAGTAGCTCCACCCTTTGCCTTATGGCTATCTCTTGTTCGGTCAAATACCTGGTAGAAACATCTGATCATGTGCCCTACGGTAGCTCAGTCTTTAGGCAGAATGTAAATAATAATGCAATGTATTCATGGTACTGAAGCCTTCTAGCAATCCAGATAATTATCAACAAGTTTTTTTTAGGGGGCATAAGCAAATGCATGCCTTGCATGACATTTAACTAAGAAAATAAGTAAAGAAAAAGAAGGTCCTTTTAAATGACCAATTACATCTGTCAAGACACATGACAGATGAGGGTCAAAAGGTTTGGGCTTGTTTGGCTCCTGTGGAATGACCATCTGCATCTCCATACTTGCTAGTCTTGGATTCTTTAGACAAGGTCATGGATAGTTACCAGACCTGTTAGTCTGCTAGGTTTTGGAGCTCAGATGTCCTCAAAGACAATTGTACAACAAGGCATCGGATGACCCTGTAGTAATTACATAATAGTTTTGTTCCTCATGCTACTACTGTGAAACTGAATGACTCGCCTTTAACAGCCAGTGGAACCTGTGTTTCTTGACTTTTGGCACAAAAGAGTTCCCTGTGTATCCATCAGACCTGTAGGTTATTTGTTGTCAGCAGAGCATCAGGCTGTCCTAATGGTCATCCTCACAGAACGTGGGCTCCTACAGGGAGATCCTGTCTGGACATTCAGTTAAGTGAGCTCTTTGTGTGTGTTATTAACTCTGTTTTGCCGCAATTTTCATTTCACCATCCCTTAATGTGTGTCCCCTGCCTTCCTCTGATTCACACTACTACAAGCCAATGTTACTTCATGTCAAATGATTACGTATGAGAAGTTTACCTGTTGATTCATGGAACATGCACTGCTACTGACCAATGCAAGGAGGAGAGCCCTCTCTCTACTGGAAGGTTCACCTCCAGGAAAGCAGCATCCAAGCAGTGTCATGAAAGTCACTTTCTTTTTTGACCACAGGGGATTGATTTGTTCGTTTGCAACCACTTTATGTAATGTAAAGATTAATTTGCACTTTTATGTAAGAGAATTCCGGACCATAGCTCCAAAAGATCTGACTTAGTTTAGTATAAGAACATGCTCCTCTTCTTGTCTCCTATGTCCTTGGGTTCCCAGTTCTTTAAAAGAGGGATAACATCAATTATAGTTTTCACTCTCTCTGGTTATACGGATGGTTGGGGTAGCACATCATCTGAGCTTTCAAAATACTTGTGTAGATGCATTTTGAATGTTGATTAGGATTGTGATGCTTCATTTATCAATGCAGCTGGCCAGAGAACCACCTGGGCCCCAGTATAACCTGTGGGCAGGTTATCTTGCATAACTTGAACGGGCCAACTACGGCCCTTCACAATCTCCTCAGGACTTGAGGTCAACTTACACCTTTCTCTCATGACTAAGGGCATTTCTACTGTCAAAGCTCAGTCAATCCATGCTGCAAGTGAGTTGAATGTATTTTTGTTGTCGTTTTCGAGCAAAGCATATGACACCGTGTGTTGGCACTACTACAAAAGTGGCAGTTGAACTGGTGAGACCTGTGGTTCATCTGCTGACTGGACCAACTGGTGGGAGAGGGGAAATGGTCCTTTAAGAAAAGACATTCCTGGACAATGTTGTCCTGATGGGGCACATTCTTCGTGTTGACTTGGGTGATATAGGGCTCGACAGGTGGGTTACATTCCTGAATGTATATGCACAGTACATTTTTAGACATCAGTCTGTGGAGCTACTCCTCAAGATGGAATGGACTAATGGCATTTTTAGTTCAGTTGATGTGAAACTTGAAATGTGTGAAGATGCTGAATATGATTAAGCCTAACCCTTTCTCCTAATCTATCATATTTAAAAAGGGAAAATGTAATTGTATGTACTGTACTATGGAATTAACATTGTCTACTATATATGTATTGCTATTCTTTTTTTTTTTTATTAAATGTGCTCTATGCAAGTGGAAGCAAAAGCAACGTCTCTCGTCTTTGGTATAAAATGCAGGTTTTCCACTCCATTCAGGGGTGGACTGGGACAAACAATTGGCCCTTGCGGCCCACACCCACCGTGACTGGTCAGACACATTCCCTATGTGTCTGACCATGTGACAGTCCTTAACATATGCGTGCATTCTATAATATGAGCTGCCTAGTGTTCTGTGTTCATGTGATAGTTTGGGATTTTTCAAGAAGGGTCTCAAGACTTCTGTTGATCTTACACTTAAATAATTAAATAATTCTTAGTTATTATTTGTGTGTGTGTGTGTGTGTGTGTATATATATATATATATATATATATATACACAATATTGTATTGTTATTATTACTATTTTGCTTAATATTGGCTTAGCAACTTTTAAAACTGTTTACTCTTAATTTTAATTATTGTAAGATTCATATTTTGTGGCTTTGGACAAAAGTGTCTGCTAAATACAATACAGAAACACAGACACAGCCTCCCTCTCTTCCTGAGTCCGTGTTGATAAAGAAAATTAACCAATGGTCGCTGTCAGTTGTCTATGGGCCGGCCCGACCAAAAAAAAAGCATATAGCCTACATTATATCGGCGATTCGGCCCAACAATGCTTCGGCCTATCGGTCAAATGGCCGGTATGCCAGATGGCCAGTCCATCCCTGACTGGGACAAAAGAAATTGGCCATGGCATGTTTCCTCAGACATTATATATATATATATATATATATATGTATATATATATGTATATGTATATATATATGTATATGTATATGTATATATATATGTATATATGTATATGTATATATGTATATGTATATGTATATGTATATGTATATGTATATGTATATATATGTATATATATATATATATATATATATATGTATATGTATATATATATATATATGTATATATATATATATATATATATATATATATATATATATATATATATATATATATATATATATATATATATATATATATATGTATATGTATATATATATGTATATATATATATATATGTATATATATGTATATATATATATATATATATATATATATGTATATATATATATATATATATATATATATATATATATATATATATATATATATATATATATATATATATATATGATATATAAAGTAACCCACTAACCCCATTAGGTAAATCAGCCAACAAATTATTAGGATCAGGTGCTAGATTCTAATCAGGACACTTTCACGGGTAAAGGCTATTTATGGAGCCTCAGGCTAAGTGAACCACTCCTCATTTGGTGTAGTTGCACACTTGTTTGCTTGTAGGATCCCTGGGAGGTGACAAAACTCACATTTTTCAGAATGCCTGGCAATTCTTTAGAGTATCAGCTATGCATGTCTTATATACTAGTATTATAATTAGACCAATACGCTGTTCTTATTGGTCCAGACACGTTTTCAAAAGTTAACATATCAGTTTGTGTACCTCCTGAAAGTTCGCTGAGGTAAACAGTTTTTTTTTTTTTACGGTGCCTTGGAGATGTAGCGATTGACCTTAACAACGTGGCATCTGCTCGGCAACAAAGTATAACTAGCATAGCCTAAACAGCTTTAGTTATACTTGGTCGCCTGTTTGGTTGTGTGTGTGCTGTATTGCCTCGATTAAAACGAGGCGAATTTGTTTGTTAACCGAGACCGTAGTCCAACCAGTCCGACCAAACGTTTTAACAAATCACGTTTGCAGACCTGTCGAAGAGTAAACATTTGCAGTTTGTATAATGACTGGGTAAACTACGCTTGGCTATGCTCATGCCGTGGGGTTGTCTGCAGTTGGGTTAAGAGAGGTTTCGTGTCTGCCTCTTCACCAATAAAACCCTTGTGAGACTGAGGCCATGCAACTGCATTCATCCAGGCTTGTGTGCAACATAAAACAAATATATCCGGAGGCTAGCACTTATTTGTAATCGTTTGAAATGGGAGCGTCGCCTCGCGTTCTGTACAAGAAATACCAGCAGCGTTTCAAGGCGTCGGTGCCCGAGCGTCTCTTTTGCGCTGAGCTCTGGGCGTAGTCGCTGGGAGTTCACTTCAGGTGAAACGATGCACTCGTCACTGTCACCCAGTCGTCCAATTACAGCGGAGAAGGAGTGGGACGAATACTAACATTTGCAAGAGGTTATGGAACAATTATTTCATATTGTATAATTATTCGATTTAACAGTTTTATACTTTCCTTGTGTGTCACGGCCACGGCCGTGCCCCAGTGTGTCCCTTGGGTTTCCCTGTCTCCCTAGTGTTTCCGATTGTGTTGTGGGCATCTTTGTCTCTCTCCCTTTCTTCTCTGGTTCCCAGCTCCACCCAGCTCCCAGCTCCTGGTTGTCTCCAATCTCCCCACCTGCGGTCCATTAGCTCACCACCTGGCAGTGTTTCAACCCTGGTTTTCCAGCCACTCCTCCCCAGATGTTCTCATCTACAGTGGTGGATTTTCGTTCACTGTGTTGTAATGCTTGTACTCACCATGTTTCCCTGTGTCTCCAGGATACTAACCACCCCCCACCCCGGATTCCTACAATAGTAAATAAAAATTGCCAGTCTACAAAATACATTTTTATTCCTTATTAATGACAATTCGCGTCAATGGTTAAAACTAATACTATAGATGCACCTTCAGGAATTGCAGCATTAGAAAAATATGGTCCATGTTTACTGAGGTTTTCACATGGTTGTCTACATGTTCGTCTCAATATTTAGAGTTGTCTGACAGCACACAGCTGGTGGGGTGAAGGGTTGAGGATTAAGCCCACAGCTGGAGTGAGGTCCAGATCCTCCTCTGTTACCCCGGGTGGAGGAGAGAAACGAAAGTGCTGGAGGAGAGAGGTGAAGAAGAGGAACAGCTCCATCCTGGCCAGACCCTCCCCAGGACACGCCCTGCGACCTGAGAAGAGAATAGAGAAATGGGAAGAATTATAAATTATCACACCAGACCTTCTGAAAATGGTTACTGATAACCATGTTGAATATGACAATTATATACCTGCAGAGAATGGAAGGAAGGCATCCCTCTTGACAAATCTTCCCTGATCATCCAGGAAGTGGGCGGGGTTAAAGGTGTGGGGGCTTTCCCATTCGCCCTCATCCTGCAGGACTGACGTCAGTAGAGGAATCACAGAGGTCCCCTGTACACCAGAGTGAGAAAGGGACAATGATCAGTAGCTTTTTCATATTAGAGCTGCTGTTCATACAAGCAGTTTTATTTTCAGACTTTCAGAGTACACTTCAAGACAGCCAGTTATCTGACCTTCTTGATGAAGTATCCCTGGAAGGTGACATCTCTGCTGGTGACGTGAGGGAGGGACATTGGAACAATGTTGGCCAGTCTCTGGGTCTCATGGATGACAGCATCAGTGTAGGGAAGGTTCTTCCTGTCCTCTACATAGACCTGACGACTTCCTATCACATTGCTGATCTCCTCCTGAACCTGGTCTGAGGAGAAAGAGTGGGGGAACAAACCATCCTCTAATGTTTCATGTTCATCAAAATCCAGTCAGCCATCATACTGAAGTGTGTTTGTTTGTCCCTTACCTTGTAAGCGAGGATACTTGGCCATGAGCAAGAGTCCCCAGCGTAACGTAGTTCCTGTGTTGATTGTTCCAGCAGCAAACAGGTTGGCCACAGAACTTACTATGTTATCATCATGGTAGAAAGAAACCACGCTCCCAGATTCCTAATGCACAAAATACAAAGGATTCTTTTCAAAAACACTTTGAAAGAAGTCCAATTATGATGATGCTCTAGAGCCACCGGTCATTTTGTTGGACATAAACATCAATACTATCAAAATTTGGTGGGCATCATGTTAACCTACCTCCAGGTTCTGCTGTCTGGTCAGGAAAGAGTCCACAAAGCCTTGGCACATCTGAGGGTTAAGTGTCTCCTTCAGACTACTGATTAAAGAGTTAATCACTTCCTTGTTGATGCCAGCAAGCTTCATTATTCGTCTCCAGTGTCCCAGCCAGGGACCCATCCAGGGAAATGTGTTGTATAACTGAATCCCCATACAAATTAGGATCCAAGTATTCTGACCATATTGTATATACTTAAATTATAATGGTCTGCAGACATTACCTGGATTGATGCAGTGCCCAGTAGACTGTAGGTCTCATAGGTTCTGTCCACCAAGCCCTTGAACTGGGGGTCAGTGTATTCAAACCTGTTGCCTTGCAAGATGGCTGCCATAATATTGGAGACAGCATGGTGCAAGGGCCAGGTTGTGTCAAATGCTTTACCTGTAACGAATAGATTTCAGCCTTCAAATGTTCTCTTAACATTTTGCTATGTCCAATTAAAGGTAATTTCTCTTATCCCTACCCTCATGTTTCTCAAACTCTTCAATGAGGTATCGACACTCATCTATGATCTTCTCACTCATCTTCTTGCCAGTCCCAAAGTCTCTGAGGGTAGTGAGAGCAAAGCCTCTCATCTCTTTCCAGGAGTCTCCGTTAGCAAACATGATTCCTGTGGTGACATCAATTCAGATTTGTCACTTTTGTGAATAATTATTTAATAAATCAACATATAATCTGGTTCTCTTTGGTTTACCATGTCCTTTGGTCAAGTCTTGGAATATAGGAATGATGTCTCTATCTTCAAACTCCTCAGCATGGTTGACCAGAGCCTTCTTGACCGTCTTATATCCTGCCAGGACCACAACCTTCTTGGGTCCAAAATGGACTGTGAACACAGATCCATATTTCTTGGAGAGCTTCAAAAGATCAGACCATGTTATTTTGTTCAGCTCAGCTAAATGACAAATTAGTTCAGGTTTACAGTGGGTTGAAAAATATATTTGTTTAAATATCTTTACATTACTTTAAATACCTTTACATTAATATTATACTACCACTACATCAAGTGCCTGGATTTGTTGACTTAAGCCATGTTAAGTGTGTCTGAATAGTTTGAGTTGGATAAGTCTTTGGCACCATTTATATACGGAAGCAGACATTTTGGGGGGTTTGCAATAGTGAGAGGGATACAAAACCTGATTGGCTAATGCTGCAGACTGATCTGTTTGCTACATTTGGTGTGGCTGGCTACACATGCCATACACTCACTGGCCACTGTATTAGGTACACCTCGCTGGTACTTTGCCTTCAGAACTGCCTTAATTCTTTGTGGCATACTTTCAGCAAGGTGTTGGAAACATTCCTCAGAGATTTTGGTCAATATTGACATGATAGCACGCAGTTGCTGCAGATTTGTCGGTTGCAAATTCATGATGCGAATCTCCTGTTCCACCCCTTCCCAAAGGTTTCCTATTGGATTGAGATCTGGTGACTGGAGGCCATTTGAGTGGAGGACCATTGTCATGTTCAAGAAACCAGTTTGAGATTATCTGAGACATGCCGACATGTATTGAGTTGCTGCCATGTGATTGGCTGATTAGCTATTTGTGGTTACAAGCAATTGAACAGGTGTACCTAATAAGTGGCCGGTGAGTGTATATGACTGACACCTTGTTTTCCTTACATTTCATTATGTTCCAAATGAATACAATATTTTATATACAATATAATTAAACAATAATAATAACAACAATAATAATATGTCACATTACCTCAAAGAGTCCATAGTAGGGCCTGCTAAGATCCAGCATCAGCAAGTTCCCCAGCAGAGGTAGTGGTCTGGGTCCTGGAGGATCCTTCCCCTGTTCTTGGGAGCTGCAGGAGAGGAGGTAGAGGAGCAGCAGAAACACCACAGTCCCCAGCAGAGTCACCAAGCTGGGAGTCTGGAGAACAACACTATCCAACACAGACATGGTTCACCACACACTAAACATTGAACCCTTAAACCTGACATTCACTAATGCTTTCAGGAACTTGAGCAGTCAGAGCCATTTATAGCCAGTAGCAACAGTCAGGGGTGGAGCTATGGCTGAATCTGTCAAGTTTAGCAGTAACTAGATTTTGCCACGCCTTTAGAAAACAAGGTGATTTGTTACGTATTTTACGTATCTTACACAAGGACACAGCGAAGCATGCAGTTCATATTTCCTTTACCTTAATCTCCAGAGCATTGTGTTTCTCACAGAAAGGAAAACCTGCTTTTTAGTCATATTGCCTAGTCTATCACATTTGATCATAATCAGTCCTACATTTATATGGCCATTAGTATTTCTGAAATGTGAACTTTGGCTTAGGGGAAAGTTCTGACAACGTAGTCACAGCACATTATTTTAATTGATTTGCGAGGTAAGCACTAGGCTGAAACAACAAATAGCTTTTTGTCAAATAGCTTTTAATGTTTGTGGATATCTCGGTGTTATGATCAGTGACCTATGCACTTTTGTAAAGCTCTCTCTCGGAAGTCGTTTTGGATGAAAGCGTCTGCTAAATGAATACATGTAAATGTAACGTCAGCAGACATGGAGGACATGCCTTCCACAGGCTCTAGATGTGTCACTCAAAGTAACAATGAAATCAACAAGGTTTTATACACCTTCTTGTGGGGACAAAGGACTTTGACGACATTTTACACGTCATCTCAAAAAGACGTACCAAAGTCACCGTTCTTTAGAGTCAATCAAATAGTTTCATTGGGGCAATCAAATAATCTCATCATGGTCAGTCATGTGTAGACAGTTTTAAAGTACAAAATGGTGACAACATTGATTTGTCCTCAGAGCATTATTTGAAACATATATAAATGATACTAATGACATGAACAGGAATATATCAGCCATCATAGGGCCACGTTTGGTCTTGAACATGAAGAGGTCTGTCACTAACCATTGATCAATTAACAATGATAACAGTTTTTTAACCAATGAAAACTTTATTACTCTTTATTATTTTGTTTTGGTAGATTCGCAAATGTACTAAGATTGTTGTATATTTATCCTGTTGCAACAGTTTGTGTGTAGTATCTAAAAAGCAGAACTGCAGATCTTGGGAACATAACTTTTAAGTCCCAAAAGCAGAAATATAGGAAGGGTTCCTTTGGCAGTTCTCAGACAGACCACCATGCCCTTGTATTACCAGACTTAATGTAAGGGAGAAACATTTTGTAGGCCTTCTTATCATTGTGTCTATGAATCATGTAGCTTGTATCTTTTAGAAACTGTCATTATGCTGATTGCCAAAGCTTATTTACACCTGTATAATCTTGAGAGAATGGGACTAGAGACTGTGTACACCAGGTCACACCAGGTTTGCTCACACGGAAGTGGAGCCAAGCAGCACACCAAGCTACTCTGTGGCAGCTGTGAACTGTTTCGCTCAGTGGGACATACTTCTCCCGGAGGGTCACCCTGGAGATCACGTGCGATCAACTTAGTTTGGGGGTTAAGAGTCACAGTCACTTTCTTTCAAAGTTCATTTGACGACTTTGTCCACACGCTGCCAGGCTAAGGCTGCTCCTTCTGCTGCCGTCTACAGGAATTCTGCAGTCCTAAAAGAACTTTGCTTGTTCAAGCACAACAGCACAACAACCACCAGAGACCCACTGTTTATGTCTGTAAACTATGTTAGTCTGCTTGATGTGCATCTGGGGGCTTTTATGACCTATATGGTAGTGTGGGTATGGAATGTTCATTGAAAATAAGCTCAGAGGTGGGGAGATCTGGCTTTGCCCATCCCTGGCAGTAGTGTTTTGTTTGGGCTTTGTCAGACTCATCTTTCATCATTGAAAGGGGTGAGCACCACAACACATCTGGGCATGTAGAACATTGCATTGCATTCAGGTAATCTTAGTGGGGTTGTTTGGGCAAGTATGAGGGAGAGGTCGCACCAAGTGCAGGTGAGGAAAGTATTCTCTCTCTCCTGCGTGTGTCCCTGTGGAAAGCACAAATGTAGTCATGCAACTGCGTTGGCTACTTTTGCAACCCACTCAGTACAGGAGCTATATTCTCCATTCAGTCCTGCAATCCTCTTTCAAGAGAGTCCCCTATGGAGGATCATCAGTGGCACCCAGATAACATCATTACAACGATGACGCAAAAGGCTATCAGCATGAGATGTGAGATGATCCTTGACTCTCCCAGGCGAGTGGCCCCCTCGCCCCCCCCCCTCCCGGCTGTGCCAAATGACGTTGTGTCCTTGGGCAAGGCACTTCACCCTACTTGCCTCAGGGGAATGTCCCTGTACTTGCTGTAAGTCGCTCAGGATAAGAGCGTCTGCTAAATGACTAAATGGAAACAGCCGGCAGTTCAGAATTAAGAACTGCAATATAATAATGACACAGCATTTCAGCACTAGGGCTGTGCAGTCCAGAATGAATTCACATCACAACATTCATTATCATTGATTTCACATTAAACTAAGATATAAAATCGGTATACACAGAACTGAAGAAATTACATACATTTCTGTTTTGTGTATGTCTTAAACTATATCTATTTTGGATTTTTTAAGCCAAGACTTGAAGATTTGTAAAAAAAAAAAAAAAAAAAAAAACAGCTGAAATTCACACATCTAAAAGAAACACAAATGACCATATATATATGACAGATCATGATCAAACGTGATGATTAAATGTGACCATTTTAGACATTCAGAAGTAACCCAAGCAAAAAAAAAGCTCTTCTGAGGGAAGTCACTGTGGGAAAGGTTTAAAAACACATCCTGAATCAATTATCTACAAGCGTGGCAGTGTGCCAAGTTGTTGATGAAAGGAACAAATACAGCTCCACCTCGACTGTTGCTATTGGTTATAAATGGATCTGGCTGCTCAGCTTTGTGAAAGCATTAGTGAGTATAAGGTTGAAGGGGTTCAGTGTTTAGTGTGAGGGACCATGTCTGTGTTGGATAGTGTTGTTCTCCAGACTCCCAGCTTGGTGACTCTGCTGGGGACTGTGGTGTTTCTGCTGCTCCTCTACCTCCTCTCCTGCAGCTCTCATGAACAGGGGAAGGAACCTCCAGGACCCAGACCACTACCTCTGCTGGGGAACTTGCTGATGCTGGATCTCAAGAGGCCGTACCAGACACTATGTGAGGTAATACTAACTATTTGTCTCATACACGTAACATTTAAGTATTCAATTTGATACATACTGCAGTGAAAAGAGTGCATTGTATTAAGGTTAAATATTTTGTAGGTAAGGTTAAACATGCAACATTAATGTGAAGTATTGGCCAACTTCCCTATTACTGTCTGTCACTGTTAAGTTAAGAGTGCCCAAGGCGTACTACCTCCTGACACACAGAACATGGCGTAAATCTGTCAGGAATCAGAGGCTAGGGTGTGAGTGTTGGTGACATGAAACATAATATGAAAAAACTAACAGTTGGGGACCTCTAGTGGCCAAAACAAGTCCATAACCCTGACTAAATTAACCAGTACAAAAAAGATTTAGACAGATAGTTGTAGTGTAACACTTTTAAATAAGGGTAGGAAAAAAAAGTTTACAATTTCAGTCCAGTAAAAATATATGATTATGTAAAGAAGTTCCTACAACCAGTAGGAGTTGACATGCATGATCATTGTCCAATTAGGCTGACATTATTTTAATTCACTGAGTAAAGAAATTATATATATATGACTGATCAGTCTTTGGAAGTGCATTATTATGTGACATGCAATCATTTAGACCCTTCATATACTGTGTGGCCTTTTCTAGCTCTCCAAGAAATATGGATCAGTATTCAAGGTTTATTTTGGACCCAAGAAGGTTGTAGTCCTGGCAGGATACAAGACAGTCAAGCAGGCTCTGGTCAACCATGATGAGTTTGGAGACAGAGAAATCATCCCTTTATTTGAGGACTTCAACAAAGGACATGGTAACTGAAGAAAACAGAACGCTCTGTACATTCATTACATTATTCTCCATACAAGTTACTAAATGTTTAAAATCTCCACAGGGATTGTGTTTGCAAATGGAGACTCTTGGAAAGAGATGAGGCGCTTTGCTCTCACTACCCTCAGAGACTTTGGGATGGGCAAGAAGATGAGTGAGGAGAAGATCATAGACGAGTGTGGCAACCTGATTGAAGTGTTTGAGAAATATGAGGGTAGGATAGTTGTGTGTCAGGTGACAACAGCTCAGATGAAAGTACCTTTGGTGTTGCTCTTGACATGACTGTAATTCATCTTGTGTTGGCTGTAACAGGCCAAGCATTTGACACAACCAAGCCGCTGAATTATGCTGCCTCCAATATCATCTCCGCCATTGTATATGGGAACAGGTTTGAATACAGTGACCCACAGTTCAAAGCAATGGTGGACAGAGCTAATGAGGTTACATGTCTGACAGGATCTCCATCAATCCAGGTATTGTTTGCGGACTTGATTTTTAAATGGTTGTATTAAAGTGTGGACAAATCAACACAGTGCAAAACAAACACCCTTTTTTGAATGGGGATTCAGTTATACAACACATTTCCCTGGATGGGTCCTTGGCTCTGGAATTGGAGACGCATAAGGCATCTTGTTGACATCACCCTTGAAGATATTAAAGAGTTGATCAAAGGTCTGAAGGAGACTCTTAACCCTCAGATGTGCCGAGGCTTTGTGGACTGTTTCCTGGCCAGACAGCAGAACCTGGAGGTAGGTACAACCTTTTAAGTAATAGGCCAGAAATGACATCAAACTTCTGAAATCACAGCCATGGGCTTGATTATCATAACTGGATTTCTTAAGTGTTTCTCCAAAATCCTTTTGTGTATTTTGTGTTAGAAATCAGGGGGCGTGGCTTCTTTGTACCATGATGATAACATGGTATATTCTGTGGCCAACCTGTTTGCTGCTGGGACTGATACCACAGGAACTACATTACGCTGGACACTCCTGGTCATGGCCAAGTATCCTCACATACAAGGTGAGGGACATACAAACACACTTCAGTATAATGGCTGACTGGATTTTGATGAACATGAAACATTAGAGGATGGTTTGTTCCCCCACTCTTTCTCCTCAGACCAGGTTCAGGAGGAGATCAGCAATGTGATAGGAAGTCGTCAGGTCTTGGTAGAGGACAGGAAGAACCTTCCCTACACTGATGCTGTCATCCACGAGACCCAGAGACTGGCCAACATTGTACCAATGTCCCTCCCTCACGTCACCAGCAGAGATGTCACCTTCCAGGGATACTTCATCAAGAAGGTCAGATAACTGGCTGTCTTGAAGTGTACTCTGAAAGTCTGAAAATAAAACTGCTTGTATGAACAGCAGCTCTAATATGAAAAAGCTACTGATCATTGTCCCTTTCTCACTCTGGTGTACAGGGGACCTCTGTGATTCCTCTACTGACGTCAGTTCTGCAGGATGAGAGCGAATGGGAGAGCCCCCACACCTTTAACCCCGCCCACTTCCTGGATGACAAGGGAAAGTTTGTCAAAAGGAATGCCTTCCTTCCCTTCTCTGCGGGTATATCATTGTCATATTCAACATGGTTATCAACATAACTATTTTGATCATGTCTGGTTTGATTGAAATATTTTTGGTCCATTTCTCTATTCCTCTCTCAGGTAGCAGGGCTTGTCCTGGGGAGGGTCTGGCCAGGATGGAGCTGTTCCTCTTCTTCACCTCTCTCCTCCAACACTTTCGTTTCTCTCCTCCACCCGGGGTAACAGAGGAGGATCTGGACCTCACTCCAGCTGTGGGGTTCACCCTCAACCCTTCACCCCACCAGCTGTGTGCTGTCAGCAGGGTCTGAGCAGAGAGAGAGACAGTCTCAGACACACCTATCATCCTTCTACTGCAACACTTATTTACACCCATTTCAGGAATGTAGAGAAATGGATAATACTCAACATTATGGTTTGTGGACTCCAAAAGCAAGTTTGTTCATAAAGCAAGTTTGTTCATAAAGCATTTTGCCTAGTAATGTTGTACTATTTATTTCAACAAGACAATCAGCATGGCATTTTACTCTGGATAAGAGAGTCTTCTAAAATTACTAAATGTAAAATGTTAACAGTAGCTGGTTTAGGTATATTGTCAGGCAGCTTTACATATACACACACATTAATAAAAAGAAATTACTACACTGAAATATACATCATTTGTTTCCATTATGCATGTTTATACACTTTTTAAATAAAGCATTCCTTATTTTAAATACTAGAATGAAAGTTTGATCGCAACTCCTACAGGAGTCCAAAAATGTGTTGATTACTTACAAACTCTGTCCACAAATGAGCTGTGCTGGAATAGATTAATACACTCAAACATTATTTGGACAGTATTGTACTTTAAGAAGTACCATATTGACATCATAATGGAATGACGAAGGGCTCTTTACAGCTCTCCAACATGAGACACATACAGATGAGATGACAATGTTCCAAAATACATTTGTAGGATAAATGTGGACTGACCCCACACCACCCCTATAAATGCACAGACATCTTAAACCCCTCTCCAACCTTTCTTTGTCCCCAGAAGTCCGAGTAACTGCGAATGACCAGCCAACTTTCCCAGTATAGCGCCAAGCTGCAACAATCAGATCCCCATCAGAGGGGTCTGCCCAATCTTATAGTCATTTTCCCCCAAACAATCAATCCCACCTGCATTCAATTCAGTCAATTGGGTGGGTCCATGTTCATTCCATTTGATTGATGATGAGTCCCACTGCTCATTCTCGTCACAATATAACACTCTAAACACATATCAGTATAGGATTGAAAAGCTAGTTTTCCTTTAATTGAGACACTGAAGATGTGCTCTGGAGAGTAAAGGTCAAATGAAATTCCAAGCACTTTTAACAACTTCTAAAACAAGCTGTACAAACAGTTTATTATCTGCAGGTGTGGCAGTGTGTCAAATTGTTGATGAAACCAACGAATACAGCACCAACTCCTTTAACTGGTGCTGCTGGTTATAAATGGATCTGACTGTTCAGATGTAAAGTTCTGCTTGTTAAACCATGAGTGAGTGTCAGGTGTAAGGGTTCAGTGTTTAGTGTGTGGTGAACCATGTCAGTGTTGGATAGTGTTGTTCTCCAGACTCCCAGCTTGGTGACTCTGCTGGGGACTGTGGTGTTTCTGCTGCTCCTCTACCTCCTCTCCTGCAGCTCCCAAGAACAGGGGAAGGATCCTCCAGGACCCAGACCACTACCTCTGCTGGGGAACTTGCTAATGCTAGATCTCAAGAGGCCACACCAGACACTTTGTGAGGTAATACTAACTATTTGTCTTATACACGTCGTAACATTTTAATTATTCAATTTGGCACATACTGCAGTGAAAACAGTGCATGTTTATGTTAAATATTTTGTTGGTAAGGTCAAACACAATATTTTTCCCGTAACAGCTAAAACGGTTTGCACCACTTCACATTAAGGTTACTTAAATGTTCACCTTTAAAGTTGAGGGTAACTACCATGTACCTAAATGGCACATGAACGAGCAGTAGGTTAATACAACAATAGCTATAGCCATACCTATAGTAAAATAATTCTAGGTGAATAATCAGCTATGGGATTATAAATGTGTTAGTGGTGTCGGTTATGACAAGTATAAGAATGTACCGTTTGGGGTAGAGGTGCTAGGGGTAAATTGGTGTTGTTAAGGGGTTGTTGAAGGTATCGTTACCAAAGATCAATATCTACAGAATCCTGGAAAGCCCCAACTCTCCCACACCAAGTTTCAGTCATTAAATAACTTGTATCGCTAAACATCCTAAAGTGTAACCACATGGTATTTAGTAGCATGGTAGTTAATGTAACATTAATGAAGTATTGCCAAACTTCCTAATGCTGTTATCTCCTGGTGTTACTTCAGTTAATGTTGCCAGACGTCTACTTATTCCTGACATTCAAGACACACAGAATATGTCTAAAATCAAACATTTCAGAGGGAGAGCTTGTAGACTAACATTTTTAAATGAAGGTTAGAAACAAGTTAATAATTCCAAGTACAGTTTGAAGATGTATGGTAATGTCAAGAAGTTCCTGCAAACTGATTGGAATGCGTTATGCGCAGTCACAGTTCAATAGGCCAATATCATTATATTTCAATGAAATTAAGAGATCATCTGTTCAATAATTACTGATCAGTTTCCTGGAAGAAGTGCATAATTATGTGAAAAGGCGGTTCATTTAGACCCTTCATAAACTTTAAAATACACTTTCTTGACTTCTATAGCTCTCCAAGAAATATGGATCAGTATTCAAGATCCATTTTGGACCCCAGAAAGTAGTGGTCCTGGTCGGATACAAGACAGTCAAGGAGGCTTTGGTCAACCATGCTGTGGAGTTTGGAGACAGGGACATCACCCCTATATTTCAGGACTTAAACAATGGACATGGTAAAATGAAGGAAACTGAATGCTCTGTACTTTGATTATTCTTCTCCATACAAGTTAGTAAAATGTGTAATCTCCGCAGGGATCCTGTTTTCTAATGGAGACTCTTGGAAAGAGATGAGGCGCTTTGCTTCCACTACCCTCAAAAACTTGGGGATGGGCAAGAAGATGAGTGAGGAGAAGATCATAGAGGAGTGTGGCAACCTGATTGAAGTGTTTGAGAAACATGAGGGTAGGGCTGTTGTGGCAAATAGCAATTGTGCTTGAATGAAAGTACCTTGGGTGTAGCTCTTGACATGACTGTAATTCATCTTGTGTTGGCTGTAACAGGCAAAGCATTTGACACAACCCAGCCGGTGAATTATGCCGTCTCCAATATTATCTCCGCCATCGTATATGGGAACAGGTTTGAATACAGTGACCCAAAGTTCAGAGCAATGGTGGACAGAGCTACTGAGACTGTATGTCTATTAGGATCTCCAACAATACAGGTATTTTTTGCAGATTTTATTTTTAAAATGTTATGTTTGTGTTTACAAATCAACACAGTATAGTCCAGAATGTTTACACCTATTTTTGAATGGGGTTTCAGTTGTACAACGCATTTCCCTGGATGGGTCCTTGTATCTGGAACCAAAGACGTATAATGAAGCTTAATAACATCGATACGGAAGAGATTAAGGACTTAATCAGAGGTCTGAAGGAAACTCTGAACCCTCAGATGTGCCGAGGCTTTGTGGACTGTTTCCTGGCCAGACAGCAGAACCTGGAGGTAACATTTTCAGTAATAGGCTTGAAATCACACTCAATGCCTGTATCATTGTATAATATTGAATACATACACCGTATATAATTTGAATTATTTTTGCGCCTGTGGCTCAGGGGGTGGAGAGGGTCATACAGCTCTAGGTACAAAAGCGCTGTATGAAATGCAGTCCATTTATCATTACTGTATTTCTTAAGCGTTTAAAAAATCTTGTGTGTTAGGAATCAGGGAGCGTGGCTTCTTTGTACCATGATGATAACATGGTATATTCTGTGGCCAACCTGTTTGCTGCTGGGACTGATACCACAGGAACTACATTACGCTGGGGACTCTTGCTCATGGCCAAGTATCCTCGCATACAAGGTAAGGGACAAACAAACACACTTCAGTATGATGGCTGACTGGATTTTGATGAACATGAAACATTAGAGGATGGTTTGTTCCCCCACTCTCTTCAGACCAGGTTCAGAAGGAGATCAGCAATGTGATAGGAAGTCGTCAGGTCTTGGTAGAGGACAGGAAGAACCTTCCCTACACTGATGCTGTCATCCATGAGACCCAGAGACTGGCCAACATTGTTCCAATGTCCCTCCCTCACGTCACCAGCAGAGATGTCACCTTCCAGGGATACTTCATCAAGAAGGTCAGACAACTGGCTGTCTTGAAGTGTACTCTGAAAGTCTGAAAATAAAACTGCTTGTATGAACCACAGCTCTAATATGAACAAGCTACTGATCATTGTCCCTTTCTCACTCTGGTGTACAGGGGACCTCTGTGATTCCTCTACTGACGGCAGTCCTGCAGGATGAGAGCGAATGGGAGAGCCCCCACACCTTTAACCCCGCCCACTTCCTGGATGACAAGGGGAAGTTTGTCAACAGGGATGCCTTCATGCCCTTCTCTGCAGGTATATTATCGCAATAGCATGGTTATCAACATAAGTATTTACATTTCTGTTGTGACAATATTTTGGTCTCTTTCTCTACATTTCTCTCAGGTCGCAGGGCGTGTCCTGGGGAGGGTCTGGCCAGGATGGAGCTGTTCCTCTTCTTCACCTCTCTCCTCCAACACTTTCGTTTCTCTCCTCCACCCGGGGTAACAGAGGATGATCTGGACCTCACTCCAGCTGTGGGGTTCACCCTCGTTCCCTCACCCCACCAACTGTGTGCTGTCAGCCAGGGCTGAGGAGAGAGACTAGGACCTAGACATCACTGCTGAAATAAGTTGATCGTAACTGAGAATTATACATTAGCCTGCCATGGAATATTTCTATAGGAAAACGCAAGACATCCATTGGATTTTATGCTGCTGTGGTTGTTTTCAGAAGTATAGTTTTTATTAACAGTAACGCTCAAGAAATAAATTGTTTTAATAAAGTTTCATAATACATTTTGCGTCCATGCCATATTTATAAATTGTAGATGTGCGTGTGGTTCAACTTCTGCTCATTGTGAAGTATTCTGTAGTGTCCTAGTATGAACTCAAACTTCTAAGGGGTTTGGTTTTCACTAGTGTTTCAGATTTCTTAGGGGACAACTACATTCCAGAGCTTAGTGTGGTGTATTTTAGCCTCTCATTTACACTACATCTGAAGAAGCAGAGAAAATTCAAAATACATTTGTCTTAAGATTTGATTCAACACAGCACCATTGAAACCATGTCTGTGTTGACATGCCTTGGCAAAGCTGTGGCAGCGACGCACATCTAACATAGTTTTATACTTTTCTTAATTCTGGAAAATGACAATGTGGAATAATTCTTCCACAACCTCTTGCAAATGTGTTAGTATTTATTCTGCCCCATCTCCATTGTAATTGGACGTCAGGGTATAAAGTGACAGCGACGAGAGCAGCGTTTTACTCTGAGTTGAACTCTTTTCGGAAACAACAAAAAACGTTGAAATCCCAGAGCTCAGCGCAATAGAAACGCTCAACTCCGTGACTCGCTGCTGGCGTTTCTTGCATAGTGTAAATAGGCGGCGCTGCCATTGCAAAAAATCACAAAATACACTATACTACGGAAAAATGCCTGGTCACCTTCCAGGGATACTTCATCAAGAAGATCAGATTGTTTCAGAGCGAAAATTGCACATGACCACATCATTTTCAAACATTGTTTCTGTTGATTCCTCTTGGTTGACAGGGGACCTCTGTGATTCCTCTACTGACATCAGTCCAGCAGGATGAGAGCGAATGGGAGAGCCCCCACACCTTTAACCCTGCCCACTTCCTGGATGACGAGGGGAAGTTTGTCAAGAGGGATGCCTTCCAGCCCTTCTCTGCTGGTACAATATTCAAACTACTTTTTTAATAAACAGGGCAAGTTTAGTAAAAACATAATTTATATCAGATCAGTCTACATGCTTTAGTTTTCAGTATTATCTTGGAAAATAATCAAATGGCTGGCATTATTCACAATACCTCTTTCAGGTAGCAGGGTGTGTCTGGGGGAGGGTCTCTTCACCTCTCACCTCCAACACTTTCGTTTCTCTCCTCCACCCGGAGTAACAGAGGATGATCCGGACCTCACTCCAGCTGTGGGGTTCACCCTCAACCCTTCACCCCACCAGCTGTTTGCCATCAGCCGGGTCTGAGGAGAGAGTCACACATTTTTTGTGTTTTGCTGAGTTTCAAAAGTCAAAATCACACAGAGAGGGACAGAGAGGGACAGAGCGCAGGTAACTTTAAGGCCTGGACACATCGGACCCAGGTGTGTCCGTTCAGCCCTGACGAGCCATCCCAAACAGAGGGGCGGACCACCGCGTTTGTGAAATGTTACTCTCGTTCATCATGTTGTGGTTTTTGTGTCTTTAATAAATGTTAGTCTTTATAGAATGGAGTGTGTTTTGCTTCTGTGTTTGAACAGTATGATTTCCTTTGGTTTGAACTGGCCAAATCATGGCCATGTTTTCCATTGAGCTTCTGAGAAAAACTCTCCTCTGAGACATTCTCCATGTTTGAGTCCCCAGAGGTATAATTACCTGTGGCTCCAGGGAGTTCTGTTGTTTTGGCAAAGCACAAATGTTTTTTTTTAGTTCGGCACATCATTTCACATTGTGCAGACAGCAATGGAGGGTGTTGTTCTCCAGACTCCCAGCTTGGTGACTCTGCTGGGGACTGTGGTGTTTCTGCTGCTCCTCTACCTCCTCTCCTGCAGCTCTAAGGAACAGGGGAAGGAACCTCCAGGACCTAGACCACTACCTCTGCTGGGGAACTTGCTGATGCTGGATCTTAGCAGGCCTTACCGTACACTCTGTGAGGTGCGACAATTACCGACCAAAGCTTGTGTTGACAACCTTTCTATCCTTTTTTTGTGTGTTTTCGATGACTTGTTTTTGCCAACATCTTAGCTTTCCAGGGAATATGGATCAGTGTTCACAGTTCATTTTGGACCCAAGAAAGTTGTGGTCCTGGCAGGATACAAGACAGTCAAGCAGGCTCTGGTCGACCACGCTGAGGAGTTTGGAGACAGAGGCCTCAACCAGATTACAAAGGATATCAACAACGGTCATGGTAAGGCTATTTATTTAATGTACACATTTTCCTTTCTTAATTTAGCCATAACAAAATCTTCTTAATAGGCATCCTTTTTGCTAATGGAGACTCCTGGAAAGAGATGAGGCGCTTTGCTCTCACTAATCTCAGGGACTTTGGAATGGGCAAAAAAGGTTCTGAGGAGAAGATCATAGACGAGTGTCAGCATCTGAAGACAGTGTTCGAAAAATATGAAGGTAAGAGAAAAACACCAACGCAGGTAATGCATTCATATTTTGCAATGATAAATTTTAACTGTTTTACAACAATAATATTGCAGATTAAGGCCTCCAACGCCCTCAAGAGTAAATTGAGCGGAATTGAGAGTCTTATTGCTGTGCCTGTGAGACCACCGGTGTTTACAACGTTGTTTAGTTGATTTGGTGACACACAAATATTATTCCTGGAATTATAGGTATATGCCTGTGTCTGTGATGCCCAATGCCCATCATGCAACTGGTGCTTACTGTAAGATGTTAGATTTGGTGACACACGGACAAACACACACAGAGTCTTAGTAGCAGTTTTTCTATACAATTGATTATATAGATAATCATGCCACTAACAACGTAATCACAGAAAGAGAGATACCTGGAATTATAGTTAGAAGATGTGTGATTGTGGACAATTTATTTATAAACATTACAAACTATGAACTACTTGAATGGAAGTTTTCTTGCTGTCCCTAGACTATGCAAGTCTAGGTGAGGGAAGTCATGGGTAGATTTTAAATAGTTATGTTCCACTTTCTATGCATTCACTCTGTAAATAGTTCTTCTTTATGACAACTGTATATCTCAGGTAAACCTTTTGACACAACCCAGCCAGTGAATTATGCTGCCTCCAATATCATCTCAGCCATCGTGTATGGCGACAGATTTCGTTACACTGACCCCCAGTTTAAGGGCATGGTGGACAGAGCCAATGAGGGCATACGCATTACAGGATCTGCACCAATTCAGGTACTTCCAACCTGTGAACCTCTGTGAAACATGGCAGCCAAAACAAATATAGATTCCTTGTAGAACTGTAACATTTTCCATTTGTGGACTCAAGTCAGTTAGCAACCAGTTGGGTTCCATAATTAAATTAAACCTCATGCAAAATAATTTAAAAGGTGCAATTTGGGATCTAAAAGGGTTCTGACAGGCCTTCAAGGGTTACATTCTGATTACATTCTGAACTTTTTTTGTTGATGTTTCCCCTACAGGGACAACTGCATTTTCATAACAACCTTTTCAAAGTGTATATTTGCATGTGGGTCGACAGGTGTACAATATGTTTCCCTGGCTGGGCCAGTGGATCAAGAGCAGAGGTCGTATGATGAAACTTGTGGACCAGAATGTTAAAGATGTTATGGACTTGGTCAGAGGCCTGAAAGACACTTTGAACCCCCAGATGTGTAGAGGCTTTGTTGACTCCTTCCTTGTCAGGAAGCAGAAATTGGAGGTATGGTATAGTATATTTTAATTAATTGAATGTTGTAATACTATCATGATTATTGTGCAGGAGCAGTAAAGTGTAAAATTATCTCATTTGGAAATTTTATTTTGAATCAACTTACTTAGTTTATTCTGGGTCTTTTTTTTAGATCTTTTTTTTTTACTCAGACGTGCTATGTGGTCCAACAGTACAAAATTGTAGTTGGACAATGCACACCTCTGCATCCCTACAGACGTAAACCTGGTTCAGTTGGCTGAGTTCTAATCTAGGGGAAGGTATTAGAAATGCATTACTGCCTGCTTAAACGGATACACAATTTTCAAATGTTGGTTGTCTGTCAGGAATCTGGAACGCAAAACTCTCACTACCATGACAAGAACCTGATATATTGTGTGACCAACCTCTTTGCTGCTGGAACCGACACGACTGGAACTACGATACGCTGGGGACTCCTGTTCATGGCCAAGTATCCTCATATACAAGGTAAGGACCAATTCAAGAGTCATTTAATACAACTTGTCACTTAGGACAAACAGCCACAGACCTTTCACACACTGGCACAAAACACAGACGCAGCTAGTTGTACTGTAGCAATATATACGCACAAACAAAGGGCACAATATACTTAAAGGCTGTCATTGATAAACCAGATAAGTAGGACTTGTCAGATATGTACTGATAGCTTGTAGGCTAAAGAGCACACTTTAACAATTTTGTATTTCATTTTTACAACTAACCTTTATTACTTGCCCTCCGTTTTGAAGACCAGGTTCAGGAGGAGATCAGCAATGTGATAGGAAGTCGTCAGGTCTATGTAGAGGACAGGAAGAACCTTCCCTACACTGATGCTGTCATCCATGAGACCCAGAGACTGGCCAACATTGTACCCATGTCCATCCCTCACGTCACCAGCAGAGATGTCACCTTCCAGGGATACTTCATCAAAAAGGTCAGATAAGGGATTTTAGTTCCATGTTTTACTCCACCCTAGGGTTCCATGTTTTACTCCTTCTCTAGGAAGGGATTGTCAGGCAAAATACTGATGATTTATTCAGTTTACATTTTAACCTCTTGGCCTCCACCAGGTTTGATCTGTAACATATTTGCTTGTGTTTGGTGACAGGGGACGACTGTCTTTCCACTGTTGACGTCAGTCCTACAGGACGAGAGTGAATGGGAGAGTCCTCACACCTTTAACCCCTCCCACTTCCTAGATGCGCAAGGTCAATTTGTCAAGAGGGACGCTTTCATGCCCTTTTCTGCAGGTACTGTAGACCAACATTCATCCTTTAGTTTAATGTTTCATTTGTTTGTGGGAAGTACTAATTGTGTTGTCACTAGATCATTCCTGTATTTGTATATATTTTGGGCCAGGTCACCTCTCTCTTTCTCTCAGTCTCCTCTCTCTTTCAGGTCGCAGGGCTTGTCCTGGGGAGGGTCTGGCCAGGATGGAGCTGTTCCTCTTCTTCACCTCTCTCCTCCAACACTTTCGTTTCTCTCCTCCACCCGGGGTAACAGAGGAGGATCTGGACCTCACTCCAGCTGTGGGGTTCACCCTTAACCCTTCACCCCACCAGCTGTGTGCTGTCAGCCGGTTCTGAGGAGAAAGAGAGAGAGAGAGAGAGAGAGAGAGAGAGAGTCACAGAGACACACCTTTCATCCTTCTACTGCAATACTTTACTTACTTTCATTTCAGGAATGTTGAGAAATGGGTAATAATCAACTTCATGGTTTGTGAACGACTAGAGCAAGCATTTTCACAAAGCATCTTGCCTAAAAATGTTGTACAATTTATTCTAACAAGTCAATCAACATCTGTTAATAGTGGCAAATGTAGGTGTGTATTGTCTTGTATATAACTAAATATACAAATGATCAATAAACAGAAATTACTACACTAAAATATAGGTTCTTTGTTTCAATCATGTACGTTTGGATACATTTTCAAAATAAAGAAAGGAATCCTTATGATTTGAAACTTTTAAAACTCAAGACTCTTATGACAAAAGTTATAAAAGGCTCCCGCAAACCAACTGACATTCCTTAACCATTCAGCTTGAGATGGGAGTCTGTCTTGTCTAGCCTGGCTGCCAGCCCAACCTCGCCCCGCCCACAAAAGAATGTGGTCTAGAAGTTGGGTCTGGAGGGTCTCGTATTGGGAACAACTATATAAAACCAGAATCTGGGCGGACCAATTAAATTGCCAGGGGGGGTTTAAACGATGATGGACAGATGATCAACAGTAACGTAATCAACAACGTCACGAAAGAGAACTTGGGTTGAATTCGTTTTCAACAAACAACACATTACTTTGCTCTGATTGGTTGTTGGTCTATCCAATTGAGTGAAGAGGCACTTGTTTTACGAGTTCGGTTGAAACAAGCCCCATAGTCACAGCCCAAGGAAGAGTTTTCAGACAACGTCAGGCTACGTCGTGTCATTAGAAATCTGTAAATGCTCTATATCCAACATTTAGAAGTGAGAATTGCATAATTTGCATTAATAAATACATCCAGTTATAGAGTCAAAATCAAAGACGTAAAGAGTCAAAGTAATAAGAGTTGAATGACTTCACCCATAATCGAGTCACAAACACACAGACACAAAGAGATTCCTGCCTTCATGGTTAAATTGCCGTTAAAGCCAAGAGCAACGGAAACATAATGCTTCAGCAGTCTCTGGAAAGTGTCCAGAAGAAATAAATTCACTCTGTACAAACAGCCACAGGCCTTTCACATGGTGACACAAAACCACAGACACAATTAGATAGATAAAGCAATGTGTACGAACAGACAAGGGGACAGTACTTACAGCTATCAATGATAAACCAGATGCGTATGACTGGTCAGGTGTATCCTGATAGCCTGTAGGCTAAGGAGCACATTTGGTTTTACAGCCGGCCTTTATTGCTTCCTTTCTCCAGACCAGGTTCAGAAGGAGATTAAGAGCAAGGTGATAGGAAGTCGTCAGGTCTTGGTAAAAGACAGAAGGAATCGTCCCTACACTAATCCCTCACATCCCTAGCAGAGATGTCACCTTCCGGGGATATGTAATATGATTTTAGGATGTGTGTACAATGAAGGTGTTTTAAATGTGGTTCATTGATGAGAAACATGCTGGAGGAGCAACTTATGTTGTCTGCAGGAAGGGGAGATAATTAAGCTGAGTTTGATGAGAAAGTTGAAAGGCCAATGAGTTGAGAGGTTGTAAAGCTTAGGAACCGTTCGGGGATTTTTATGACAGGACAGATGGCTGGGTGGCTGTCTGTATTAGCTTTTTATGAGGGTGATGACCCCACAAAGGAAAGTTGACAATTTTGGACAATTTTTGATGCTAGGAATGACCAGATACTGTGAGTGTATATAAGACAGGGTATGTTTTAGAATCCTTATCACTCTACTGAACGACGTTTGCATTACGTGTCCTCCGGTAGATTGGTCACAGAGTGCTCTGTTTTGTACTTTTACATTGAATAAAGAATTTGCATCAATCTGGCAATACTGACAACCCAAGTAATCCCTGACAATCCAACTAACCCAGTGTCTGTTCAAACAGGCATTCTTTCAACCAGGAAACCACAATGTTCTGAAAGGTTTGTGGTAGGGATGCACAATAGAGAGTATGTTGGTTATCTTAACAGCATTAGTTATCTCACCAGCATCGGCCATTAGAAGGATGTCTTAATTGGTTATCAGTGTTGGCTGAAAAGAATCCATGTCGTCCAAAGGCATTCCTAGTTTTAGTCTAGTCTGGTCCTAAAACTGAACTTTCTAGAGAGGAACTTTCAGGCCAAATATTGATTATTCATTGAGTTGATATTTTGACCTGTTGGCTTCAGCTTTCATCTGTCATGTCTTTGCTTGTGTGAGATGTCCTCGATTGATGTCAGTCGTGCAGGATGAGAGCTCTCACACCTCCAAATCACTGAAGTATGTTCAGGAAGCATCTTGCCTAGTAATGTTGTACTATTTATTTCAACCAGACATCTGTATCTGACAGTTTAATGTCTAATGTAGGTAAATAGATAACAGATAATGAATACAAATCAACAATGTGCATGAATACAATTCTATTTAACCAACCTGGGCAACCCAAGCAGGCCAGAGTAAACATAAGACATATGACACTTTGTACACCTATCAGTATATGACTGATAAACAGGTGTTATCTCCATTTATAATTTAGTGTCAGAGGTTCAAGATCATAACCCAGTAAATAATCTACATATGTGACAATGATTAAAGTTGCTGGTGAAAGCTTTTCCATTGTAAATCAGTACGTCCCACCTCCGCCCACAAAGGGATAAATTCCCGTGTATAAAGCACGTTGGTGCAACCAGTAAACACAATACTCTGCATCTGAGTCGTGTTTGTGAAAGCATTAGTGAGTGTCAAGTGGAAGGGTTCAGTGTTTAGTGTGTGGTGAACCATGTCTGTGTTGGATAGTGTTGTTCTCCAGACTCCCAGCTTGGTGACTCTGCTGGGGACTGTGGTGTTTCTGCTGCTCCTCTACCTCCTCTCCTGCAGCTCTCAGGAACAGGGGAAGGAACCTCCAGGACCCAGACCACTACCTCTGCTGGGGAACTTGCTGATGCTGGATCTCAAGAGGCCGTACCAGACACTCTGTGAGGTGAGATACTTTCTGTAGGTTTTTTGCTCCAATTCAAGTTACAACTGCCTGATTCAACTATCTTAGAGTGGGGACTACAACCTACAGGATGGTAGCTCTCCAGGGATTTGGCAACAACTAACTCAGTCCCTTGTACAAATCTTGACAGATCTCCAGGGAATATGGATCTGTGTTCACAGTTCATTTTGGATTGAAGAAAGTGGTGGTTCTGGCAGGATACAAGACAGTTAAGCAAGCTCTGGTCAACCATGCTGAAGAGTTTGGTGACAGAGAGTTACCTCCTATGTTCAATGATTTAAATAATGGACATGGTAAGGATTAAGTTGAAACCATCTATTGTTACCCTTGTCACATTCTCGATAGTGATCTTAATCAAAACATATCATTTTACCTTGGTCTCTTTTCAACATGGGTATCTCTTATGATATCTTTAAAAAGTTCTAAAGAAAAGTCTGGGTTAATACCACAAGTCTTCATAAGGTTTAAATGATAATTAAATCATATTTTGCTATCCATAGGGATTCTGTTTGCTAATGGAGACTCCTGGAAAGAGATGAGGCGCTTTGCTCTCACTACCCTCAGAGACTTTGGGATGGGCAAGAAGATGAGTGAGGAGAAGATCATAGAGGAGTGTGGCAACCTGATTGAAGTGTTTGAGAAATATGAGGGTAGGAAATTCAAAAGTTACAGTTTTTGTAAGAAAAGGTGTAAGGACATATAGTACATAGTTGAACGTTCAGTGTGTATTTAATACATTTGGTCCATGGTTTCTTTGTAATAGGTAAAGCATTTGACACAACGCAGCCAGTTAATTACGCTGTATCCAATATCATCTGTGCCATTGTGTATGGCAACAGGTTTGAATACACTGATCCTGAGTTCACCAAAATGGTGGACCGAGCTAATGAGAACATCAGACTTGGAGGCTCTCCATCAATGCAGGTACTCATGCATATTCCAGAAACATTCTTCTAAAGTCTAGTATCCACTTTTGGAGATTAGATATGTGTTAAAAAGTCACAAAAATCTGAATTTAGTCTAATTGTGTATTTTTTGTCTCTGTGTGTGTGCGTGTGCTCGTGTGTATGTCTTTGCTTTGAGACAGTTGTACAACTTGTTCCCTTGGCTTGGCAAGTTTCTGAGTACTAAACGTCAGATTAATAAGAACGCTAATGCCAATAAAAACCAGATCATGGACTTGGTCAGTCGCTTGAAAGAGACTCTGAACCCTCAGATGTGTCGAGGATTTGTGGACTCCTTCCTCAGCAGAAAGCAAAACCTGGAGGTAGATTCACACTAAATAGAATGGCTAACTATGGATAGTATATCTACATGTCAAATGTCTCTTAAACAGCAAATCTACAAGAAGTGGTAGGCAGATTTGTTGAGCATTTCATCAATCCTGATCCTCATGCTTTTATCTTCTGTGTGGAAGGAATCAGGAAAGAAGGACACCCACTACCACAAAGAGAATCTAACAACCTCAGTCGCCAACCTGTTTGCTGCTGGTACCGATACAACTGGGACCACACTAAGATGGGGTTTGATGCTCATGGCCAAGTACCCCCGGATACAAGGTAAGGACCAAAGCACACACATGTGCATGGACAAAGGACACGCATGGCTGAAAAAGTTCTACTGGTTTACAAGCTTTAAGCCAATTTTAACTGATCCAGGGCAAAGGTCATTGTTCAATCAATCATTGTAGGTTTGAGAGTAACTTTCAACCCACTCTTGTCTCTTTAGACCAGGTTCAGGAGGAGATCAGCAATGTGATAGGAAGTCGTCAGGTCTTGGTAGAGGATAGGAAGAACCTTCCCTACACTGATGCTGTCATTCATGAAATTCAGAGACTGGCCAACATTGTTCCAATGTCCCTCCCTCACGTCACCAGCAGAGATGTCACCTTCCAGGGATACTTCATCAAGAAGGTCAGATAAGATACGTGTCATTGTGATAAGCTTCCCTCTCTAAAATGTTGAGGACGGTCATCAGTTTAACATTCCTTCTGTTGTACAGGGGACTGTTGTGTTTCCTCTACTGACATCAGTCCTGCAGGATGAGAGCGAATGGGAGAGCCCCCACTCCTTTAACCCCGCCCACTTCCTGGATGACAAAGGGACGTTTGTCAAGAGGGATGCCTTCATGCCCTTCTCTGCTGGTATGTAATTGTGGTTTTCAAAAGAGTCATCAGTGTGACCATTCTGATAATGCTTGACGTTTTTGAAATCATTTTGGAATCTCTCTCTCAGGTCGCAGGGTATGTCTGGGGGAGGGTCTGGCCAGGATGGAGCTGTTCCTCTTCTTCACCTCTCTCCTCCAACACTTTCGTTTCTCTCCTCCACCCGGGGTAACAGAGGAGGATCTGGACCTCACTCCAGCTGTGGGGTTCACCCTCAACCCTTCACCCCACCAGCTGTGTGCTGTCAGCAGGGTCTGAGCAGAGAGAGAGAGAAAGAGAGAGAGTCACACATTTCTATGAAAACTTAATGTATATAAGACAAGTTTGTATTGGATAAAGGAAGAAAGCTATTTAGTCAAAGAAGATAAAAAGTCAAGTCAAAATATTCGGTCTCAGTAGCCGAGAATGTGAGAACTATGACCTTTGTTACCTTTGACATAATCCACACTGTAACCAGGATAAGAGCCCCATTCATGATGTTTCCTCTGTACACTTGCAAGTATTATTCTGGAATTATTGTCAGCTTTCTCTTTGGGTTAATATCACAATTAATTTGTAAATAAACTGTTTCATGTATTTTAAAAACACATACAACATGGTTGCATTATTTACAATGTACAATATATACACAGAACAATACAATGTGGTTCAACTCAAACAATTGTACACTAAAGTACACATTTGAAGTGTAATTTAGAGTACAGTAACAGAACACTGTCTGCTGATGTGGGAGGGGAGATGGGGGTCCCTGCTGGCTGGGAGGAGACCCCTGCAGACCTGGAGGTTACTGGCAATACCAATATACTGTATATAATGTACATCCCTTTAGTCAAAATAATTAATCAAATGACTGAATGTCATAATTTCATTCAGTTTGTTTGTGCATAAGAAACAGACCAGGACTGACTTGAAGCTCTCTTCAATTTTATATATAATATACTGTATGTTTTAATTAAATAGTAAGATAAATCATCTACCAGTGTGGCAGTGCCTGATCTTTTACAGTGAGTACCCACATTGCTCTATGTCCACTACAAATAGGCTCTGTCTGCACAGGCTTAGTTCAATGTCCATGGTGTTGCCTATCAACCCCTAAGCTCTGAGGGGTGTGGCCTTTACTAGTGGGTTTCAGATTTCAGTTTTATTGTGTTTGAGCGCAACAACTTTCTGCTGCAGAGCTTTGGGTGGTGTTTTTTTAGCCTCATGTTCATACATCTAAAGGAGCAAAGAAGAGCAATATCTTGACTCAAATATTTGACTCTATGCTACACTATTAGAACCATGTCTGTGTTGGATAGTGTTGTTCTCCAGACTCCCAGCTTGGTGACTCTGCTGGGGACTGTGGTGTTTCTGCTGCTCCTCTACCTCCTCTCCTGCAGCTCCCAAGAACAGGGGAAGGATCCTCCAGGACCCAGACCACTACCTCTGCTGGGGAACTTGCTGATGCTGGATCTCAAGAGGCCGTACCAGACACTTTGTGAGGTGAGATACCTTTCTGTTGTTTTTTGCTCCAATTCAAGTTACAACTGCCTGATTCAGCTATATTAGAGTGGGGACTGCAACCTACAGGATGGTAACTCTGGAGGGATAGGATTGAAGCATCGCAGGAGAGGTAAACGAGCCGGTGCACTAGTGCGACTTTGTCGGCGTGGGGTTTGTAGCCTACAGCGTTACCGGGGATATTTCTCTCCCACTTTCGTTCGCTGGACAACAAACTGGACGAACTTCAGCTACTGGTGTGGAAAAACAGAGACTTTCATTCATGTTACGTTGTGTGCTTCACGGAGACATGGCTGAGTGAACTGATCCCGGTGTTACGTCCCAACTGGTTCCCAATTTAACTGGTTCCCCAGCTGTGCGTGCACCTATCAGTCTGCCTCTGTCACCAGATTCGTCACAAATTCACAAACATATTACTGGCGATTTTCAAGTCGGATCTCATATTTGCTGCGGCAAATATGAAAGTAGGCCTATAGGCTACGTGCGCACTACATTAGGCTACCATTCGCGACAAAATAAATGGAGACAAAATAAAACATTTGCAGACTCGCATGAAGTGGGATTCGATCGCACTAGAGTAAAAACATAAACGCACCAAAGTCCGTTGACTAACACCATGAGCTATATCAGCTCACAAAATGTGAGAGAATCGTTAGGTATTTCTTAACTACATTGGCCTTCAGGTAACATTTTGAATTGGCGTCTTCTGATTCAACTGGTTCCCATAGACACTACCCGAATGTAGGCTTACTATGCACGTATTTGGGGTTGTTTCGAGGCAATAGCCGTATTTTCCACGACATCACAGCTCCCTCTGACACCACATATTACAAATTCATACTAAGAACGTCGCTGCTAACCCAGACAATACGATAAAAATACGCGTAACACAACATGGAAACATTCGTTTCCTATGCGATTTCGTGTAGCCTATTGCTGAGTGTTTCTTCGCTATATCTTTTGAAATCAATTCATTTCATAATTGTATATTCTGAACAAATGGTGGTTGTGGTTAATATGGCTATTGCCTTGAGACAACTCCAAATACGTGATGAGTAGCCTACATTCTGGTAGTGTCTACGGTAACTAGTTGATTCAGAAGAACCTAAACAACTTGTTGCCTGAAGGCCAACGTAGTTAATCAAGTTGTGACTGAGTTCCTGAATTACTCACGTGCTCCAGTAGCTTACGGTGTAATGCACAGAATTGTCACTTTGTATGTGTTTTTGCTCGTGGGATCGAAGACCACTCGAATCTTTTATTTTCTTAGTTTCCATTTATTATGGCGTGAATGGCTGTAATGTAGTGCTCAGTACATTTGTTCAGAATATACAATTATGAAATGAATTGATTTCAAAAGATATAGCGAAGAAACACTCAGCAATAGGCTACACGAAATCGCATAGGAAACGAATGTTTCCATGTTGTGTTACGCGTATTTTTATCGTATCGTCTGGGTTAGCAGCGACGTTCTTAGTATGAATTTGTAATATGTGGTGTCAGAATCAGCTGGGATGTCGTGGAAAATACGGCTATTGCCTCGAAACAACCCCAAATACGTGCATAGTAAGCCTACATTCGGGTAGTGTCTATGGGAACCAGTTGAATCAGAAGAAGCCAATTCAAAATGTTACCTGAAGGCCAATGTAGTTAAGAAATACCTAACGATTCAATCATATTTAGTGAGCTGGTATAGCTCGTGGTGTTAGTCAACAGACTGTGGTACGTTTATGGTTTTACTCTAGTGCGATCGAATCCCACTTCATGCGAGTCTGCAAATGTTTTATTTTGTCTCCATTTATTTTGTCGCGAATGGTAGCCTAATGTAGTGCGCACGTAGCCTATAGGCCTACTTTCATATTTGCCGCAGCAAATATGAGATCCGACTTGAAAATCGCCAGTAATATGTTTGTGAATTTGTGACGAATCTGGTGACAGAGGCAGACTGATAGGTGCACGCACAGCTGGGGAACCAGTTAAATTGGGAACCAGTTGGGACGTAACACCGGGCTCTGCGTTACAACTAGGAGGGTTTAAAACTAGTGAGAGCGGATCGGGAATCGAAAGGCGGTGGTATTTGTTTTTAATTCAACAGTGGCTGGTGTGAAGATGTGACAGTGATTCTGCAACACTACTCTCCGGATCTGGAATCATTTAGTAATAACTGCAAACCTTTTTACACCGTTAACGACTCTCGCCTGGCCAACACCCTGAATGAGTTTTACTGTCGTTTTGAAATACAATTGGACTGTCCTGGACACCCCTTTCCCACACTAGACCCACACCCATCACCACGGAGACGACTCTTGTAAAATACATTTTAGTCAAATGTGCAATAAATGTGTTTTAAGAGAAGTTTACAGTATGTTAAACTTGATGGCTGTGGAAAACTCCATTTGGTATGGATGCCATTTGGAGACGTGAAGTCTAAGAGACGGGGAGTCTGGGTGACCTGAGAGTACTTGTCACCGCGGGGGGAAGAGACAATTGGTCTAAGGACAGTGTGGGTTTGGTGGTATTGTTCTTGTCACCTTTGATGAGATAGATAAATGGATCAAGCTGCCCTGACTCTTCCTGTTTCATAGGTGATGTTAATCAAGTTCTTGTTTGAAGATGGTCACACAATTGACCAATGGACAGTTGACCATTTGACTGGTCAAACTCCCATGGTTGTATTATCTGTTGGTTTGGGGAAATTTGCCACACAAAGAACAGTGAGACATTTGATATGTAAATGTATTGTTTTAAACTGTCACTGAGTTGAGTGAGCCAATCACATGGTTGGCTACATTTGATTGATTGACTTCATAGAATGCCATTGATCTCAAGTTTATATAGGTTTGTGCATGTGTGATAGTCGCCATCACTCCTACGAACGATCTGTGTGGATAGCACCTCCTCCTTCGTTGAGACTGATCACAAAGTACTTTGTTTAATCATATGAAATTGTATAGTCTTAATAAATTGTATTGAAACTTCCATCTTCGACTATTCATATTTACACAGACCAGCTTGAATTGTCTACCACACTCTCCATTCAGGAGAGAGAAGTTAACTGTTTATTCAAAAGGCAGAACCCCCGCAAAGCAGCCGGGCCGGACTCTGTCTCTCCTGCCACCCTCAAGCAGTGCGCTGACCAGCTGTCTCCGGTGTTCACCAACATCTTTAACACCTCCCTGGAGACATGCCATGTGCCAGCCTGTCTCAAGTCCTCCACCATCATCCCTGTGCCCAAAAAGCCAAGGCCAACAGGACTTAATGACTACAGACCCGTTGCCCTGACCTCTGTGGTAATGAAGTATTTTGAGCGCCATCTTCTCAAAGCCATCACGGACCCTCTACTGGACCCCCTGCAGTTTGCCTACAAAGCCAACAGGTCTGTAGAAGACACAGTCAACATGACCCTCCACTTTACCTTCCAGCACCTGGACTCCCCAGCATCCTATGCTAGGATCCTGTTTGTGGACTTCAGCTCTGCCTTCATTACCATCATCCCCGCTCTGCTTCCGGACAAGCTCTCCCAGCTGAACGTGTCTGACTCCCCCTGCAGGTGGATCACAGACTTCCTATCCAACAGGAAGCAATGCGTTAATCTGGGAACACATGTCTCTGACTCCCCGGTCCATCAGCACCGGATCTCCTCACGGCTGCATCCTGTCCCCTCTGCTCTTCTCCCTGTACACCAACAGCTGCACCTCCAGTCATCAGTCCTTTCAAACTCCTGAAATTTTCGGACGACACCACCCTCCTTGGGCTCATCTCTGGTGGGGATAAGTCTGACTACAGGTGGGAAGCTGACAACCTGGTGACCTGGTGTAGCCAGAACAACTTGGAGCTCAATGCTCTTAAGACAGTGGAGATGGTTGTGGACTTCAGGAAAAACACAGCCCCACTCACCCCCGACACCTGTGCGACTCCCCAGTCAACACCGTGGAGTCCTTTGGGTTCTTGGGCACTATCCTCTCCCAGGACCTCAAGTGGGAACTGAACATCAGCTCTGCAAGGCTGCGGTCAGGACCAAAACCTCACGCCACAAAAACTGTTTCTTCCCATCTGCTGCTGTTCTCTTCAACAAGGCCAAGGACTTTCACTGACACTTCTCACTTTATCTGCACAAGACACCTTTCCATATTGCACTATGTTGCCCTATTTGTATTGTATTTGTATATTATAGCTATTTACTATTTTATTCTATATTCCTTAGATATGTTAGCGCCTTAGTATTAGTATTACTTAAATTTGTACACTACTTGATTCTTATATGTTTAATTCTTTGTCTGTGTGAAATTTTGTGGTTAATAAAACCCATTCTGATTCTAATTCTGAAAACCTATTCTGATTCTAATTCTGAAAACCCATTCTGATTCTGAAGAGGCTGTACATAGTGGAAAATCCAGAATGAGTATCAGTTCAAAAGTCTTAGGCACCTGGTTTAAAAAAATCTGCTTATTATCAGTCCTGCAACTAACTTATACTGGTCCCTTGTACCAATCTCGACAGATCTCCAAGCAATATGGATCTGTGTTCACAGTTCATTTTGGACCGAAGAAAGTGATGGTTCTAGCGGGATACAAGACAGTCAAGCAGGCTCTGGTCAACCACTCTGAGGAATTTGGTGATAGAGAGTTAACTCCCATGTTCAATGATTTCAATGAGGGACATGGTAATTATTAAGATGAAAACATCTGTTGTTGCTCTTGTCACATTCTTGATTCAAAAATTTACCTTGGTCTCTTTTCAACATACCGTAGGTATTTCTTATGATATCTTTAAAAAACAAAGGTCTAAAGAAACATCTGGGTTGATACCACAAGTCTTCAGAAGATTTAAATGATGATCATATAATATTTTTCCATCCACAGGGATCCTGTTTGCTAATGGAGACTCTTGGAAAGAGATGAGGCGCTTTGCTCTCACTACCCTCAGAGACTTTGGGATGGGCAAGAAGATGAGTGAGGAGAAGATCATAGAGGAGTGTGGCAACCTGATTGAAGTGTTTGAGAAATATGAGGGTAGGAAATTCAAAAGTTACAGTTTTTGTAAGAAAAGGTCATATAGTAGGACATATAGTACATAGTTGAACGTTCAGTGTGTATTTAATACATTTGGTCCATGGTTTCTTTGTAATAGGTAAAGCATTTGACACAACGCAGCCAGTTAATTACGCTGTATCCAATATCATCTGTGCCATTGTGTATGGCAACAGGTTTGAATACACTGATCCTGAGTTCACCAAAATGGTGGACCGAGCTAATGAGAACATCAGACTTGGAGGCTCTCCATCAATGCAGGTACTCATGCATATTCCAGAAACATTCTTCTAAAGTCTAGTATCCACTTTTGGAGATTAGATTTGTGTTAAAAAGTCACAATAATCTGAATTTAGTGTTATTTTGTATGTGTGTCTCTGTGTGTGTGTCTGTGTATGTGTGCTTGTGTGTATGTATTTGCTTTGAGACAGTTGTACAACTTGTTCCCTTGGCTTGGCAAGTTTCTGAGTACTAAACATCAGATTATGAAGAATACTCATGCCAATAGAAAACAGATCATGGACTTGGTCAGTCGCTTGAAAGAGACTCTGAACCCTCAGATGTGTCGAGGATTTGTGGACTGCTTCCTCAGCAGAAAGCAGAACATGGAGGTAAATTCACACTGGATATAATGGCCAACTATTGCTTGTATCTACATGTCAAATTTCTCTTAAACAGCAAGTCGACCAGTAGTGGTAGGCCGATTTGTTGAGCATTTCATCAATCCTGATCTTCATGCCTTTAACTTCTGTGTGGAAGGAATCAGGAAAGAAGGACACCCATTACCACCAAAATAATCTGACAATCACAGTCGCCAACCTGTTTGTTGCTGGTACCGATACAACAGGGACCACACTAAGATGGGGTTTGATGCTCATGGCCAAGTACCCTCGGATACAAAGTAAGGACCAAAGCACACACATGTGCATGGACAAAGGACACGCATGGCTGAAAACGTTCTACTGGTTTACAAGCTTTAAGCCAATTTTAACTGATCCAGGGCAAAGGTCATTGTTCAATCAATCATTGTAGGTTTGAGAGTAACTTTCAACCCACTCTTGTCTCTTTAGACCAGGTTCAGGAGGAGATCAGCAATGTGATAGGAAGTCGTCAGGTCTTGGTAGAGGACAGGAAGAACCTTCCCTACACTGATGCTGTCATCCATGAGATCCAGAGACTGGCCAACATTGTTCCAATGTCCCTCCCTCACGTCACCAGCAGAGATGTCACCTTCCAGGGATACTTCATCAAGAAGGTCAGATAAGATACCTGTCATTGTGATAAACTTTCCTCTCTAAAATGTTGAGGACAGTCATCAGTTTAACATTATTTCTGTTGTACAGGGGACCACTGTGATTCCTCTACTGACATCAGTCCTGCAGGATGAGAGCGAATGGGAGAGCCCCCACATCTTTAACCCTGCCCACTTCCTGGATGACAAGGGGAAGTTTCTTAAGAGGGATGCCTTCATGCCTTTCTCTGCTGGTATGTAATTGTTGTCATCAAAAGAGTCATCAGTGTGACTCACCATTCTGTCACCATTCAGTCACCATTCTCATAATGCTTGCAGTTTTTGAAATCGTTTTGGAATCTCTCTCTCAGGTTGCAGGGTATGTCTGGGGGAGGGTCTGGCCAGGATGGAGCTGTTCCTTTTCTTCACCTCTCTCCTCCAACACTTTCGTTTCTCTCCTCCACCCGGGGTAACAGAGGAGGATCTGGACCTCACTCCAGCTGTGGGGTTCACCCTCAACCCTTCACCCCACCAGCTGTGTGCTGTCAGCAGGGTCTGAGCAGAGAGGGAGAGAAAGAGAGAGAGTCACACATTTCTATGAGGACTTAATGTATATAAGACAAGTTTGTATTGGAAAAAGTAAGTGAGCAATTTAGTCAAAGAAGATGTAAACAGTCAAGTACAAAATATTCAGTCTCAGTAGCGGAGAATGTGAGAACTATGACCTTTGTTACCTTTGACATAATCCACACTGTAACTAGAATAAGAGCACCATTCATGATGTTTCCTCTGTACACTTGCAAGTATTATTCTGGAATTATTGTCAACTTCCTTGTTGGGTTAATGTAACCATGAATTTGTGAATAAACTGTTTAGTGTATTTAAAAAACATGTACAACATGGCTGAGTTATTTACACTGTCCAATAAATACACAGAACAATAAAATGTGGTTCAACTCAAACAATTCTCCACTAAAGTACACATTTGAAGTGTAATTTAGAGTACAGTAACAGAACACTGTCTGCTGATGTGGGAGGGGAGATGGGGGTCCCTGCTGGCTGGGAGGAGACCCCTGCAGACCCGGAGGTCACTGGCAAGACCAATATACTGTATATAATGTACATCCCTTTAGTCAAAATAATTAATCAAATGACTGAAAGTCATAATTTCATTCAGTTTGTTTGTGCATAAGAAACAGACCAGGACTGATTTGAAGCTTTCTTCTATTTTATATATAATATACTGTATGTTTTACTTAAATAGTAAGATAAATCATCTACCAGTGTGGCAGTGCCTGATCTTTTCCAGTGAGTACCCACATTCCTCCACTACAAATAGGCTCTGTCTGCACAGGCTTAGTTCAATGTCCATGGTGTTGCCTATCAACCCCATAGCTCTGAGGGGTGTGGCCTTTACTAGTGGGTTTCAGATTTCAGTTTTATTGTGTTTCAGCCAACTTTCTGCTCCAGAGCTTAGAGTGGTGTTTGTTTTGCCTCATGTTCATGTATCTAAAGGAGCAAAGAAGAGCAATATCTTGACTCAAATATTTGATTCCACTCTACACCATTAGAATCATGTCAGTGTTGGATAGTGTTGTTCTCCAGACTCCCAGCTTGGTGACTCTGCTGGGGACTGTGGTGTTTCTGCTGCTTCTCTACCTGCTAACCTCCAGCTCCCAAGAACAGGGGAAGGATCCTCCAGGACCCAGACCACTACCTCTGCTGGGGAACTTGCTAATGCTAGATCTCAAGAGGCCACACCAGACACTTTGTGAGGTAAGACAACTAGTTATAGGTTTTCCATATACTTCCCTTTAAGGATAATATATATATATATATATATATATATATATATATATATATATATATATATATATATATATATATATATATTATTATTTTTTTACCACCAACGGTAGGCCGACTGGAATCAGGATCCTACCTCCTGGGGAAAAAAATGTTACCGTTCAAGGATTTAGAGAATGCTATGACTTTACTGCTCGAAGTTTACTTAGGGTCGTAAAAAATCGTGAAAAAAAGAATCTTTTGAAAAGTAAAACATAAAGAAGTAGGCTAAAACCACATACTACCCACGGTTAATGCCCTGCAGTGATTGAAAATGCTTTATTATTGATGCGCAGACAGGCTAGTGAAGGCTAGTGCTGAAGCTACATATTTTAAGAAATGTCTAACTTGGAAACGAATAGCAGATGTTTTAAATGATTTGCCAGTGGCAGGGGTTGCTTGTGAGTTGATGTGCCAAAACAGCTGTCGGTTGTGATACGGTGAAAGTTTTGTCGATGATTTTCTAGGTTTTTAAATGCAAGTGCAAACTAAACAATCTACTCAGCTCACGCAGGTAATGATCAATCAAACGCTTGTGTTGACATTGACAATCTTTATAAACAAACAATCATATATTTTGCCCACATCTTTTTTTTCGTCAAGCTTTCCAAGGAATATGGATCAGTGTTCACAGTCTACTTTGGACCTAAGAAAGTTGTGGTCCTGGCAGGGTACAAGACAGTTGAGCAGGCTCTGGTCAACCATGCTGTAGAATTTGGAGACAGAGAAATTACCCCTGCGTTTTACCTTATCAACCAAGGACATGGTAATAAAGTCATTTGTACCTGTTTTTACCAAGTTTAACCATATCATTCTCAATGGTCATAATTATGTTTAGAGGATCTTATTTGCTTTGGCATAGTCTTAACACAGACACATTGGTTTGAATTACACAACTTCTTTGTCAGCACATCCCTAAGTTCCCAAATAGTTGACTTATTTATGTTAATGTAGTATTTGTTCTAACTAAACCCTCCAAACTACTTTTTGTTTGTACAACCCTAACCACGTAACACTGTGTTCCAGTTTTCTGACCTAATACACACATTATAATTGTATTTAACTTAACATAATAGAAAATCCCTAGACATGTAAGTCCAATAAATAGTATTTCAAACAAAGTACTTTTTCATCCATAAACTGTACTTTCTCTCCATAGGGATCCTGTTTGCTAATGGAGACTCCTGGAAAGAGTTGAGGCGCTTTGCTCTCACTACCCTCAGAGACTTTGGGATGGGCAAGAAGATGAGTGAGGAGAAGATCATAGACGAGTGTCGATACCTCATTGAAGAGTTTGAGAAACATGAGGGTAAGACAGATAAAAAGATTTAAAGGCAGGTTAGGTATGTTTTGCAAAACTAGTAATTTTGTGAGCTGCAGTGATTGCAGGTAGGTTGGTAGACAGGCAGGTAGGTTGGTAGACAGGCGAGTACCCAGTCCAATCATTGCATTCAGTCCAAACGCAGTGATTGGACGTATTTATTACAGCTGTGACAGCCGCAGATATCGGATTTATTTTATTTTACTGTCAGAGCATTTGATTTATTGATTGCTATAAGGATGTGAAGTTTATTTCAGCAAATAATACAACAAGTGCTTCTCAAAAACATTACCGACCCTGCCCTTACAGTTTTTCATTCATTTCTGGGTCAGGCAAAGCATTTGACACAACTTGTCCAGTGAATTACGCTTCCTCCAATATCATCTCAGCCATTGTGTACGGCAACAGATTTGATTACACTGACCCCCAATTCAAAGCCATGGTGGAGAGCGCCAAGAGGAGAATTAACATAACAGGCTCTGCATCAGTCCGGGTACTGTATTATCAATGACTTTTTGTCCTCAGAGAACTTTGGCTCTGGAACATAGATTGTCTCCCTATCATTTGATTAATGTGATCCTGTTTGTTTTGGTGTGGGGCTGGGATGACAGGTGTACAACATGTTTCCACGACTGGGCCCATGGATTAAGAATGTACGTGCGTTGCTAGCTCTAACAGAAGAGTTCACGAGAGGATTGTCAGACTTGATCACAGGTCTGAAGGAGACTCTGGACTCTCAGGTGTGTCGAGGCTTTGTGGACGCCTTCCTCACCAAGAAGCAGAAACTGGAGGTAAGAGGACCAGTAGTGTAGATGAAAGTACATGAAGGTTTACAGAGGTACCTACAGTGAACAGTTTCACTTTTTTGGACACAATATGCCCACTTATTAACCACCGCTAATTTAAGAAGAATTCCATTTAACACAATTTGCTATTTGAGCTTGTAATATTTTGCAGTCATCTCTATAGAAAATGAGCTCATTTATCCTTGTAACAATTGTTTATACCCCAATACAGCATTGTATTTTCTTAGTACTTCTCTCGTTTGTGTTTTCCAGGAATCAGGCATTGCAGATTCTCACTACAGTGACAATAACCTCATATTTTCCGTGAGCAACCTGTTTGCTGCTGGTACTGACACCACAGGAACTACATTATGCTGGAGTCTTCTGATCATGGCTAAGTATCCTAATATACAGGGTAAGGAAGGTGTGACAGAGGGCTGTCACTGGCCATGATGTTAGCACTTAACAACACCACAGACGCCAGTTTACATTAAGCTTAAGTCGCTAGTTAACTTATGTGATGCACACTTGAGCTCCACTAGCCATTACAGTTCACACATGCAATAAACACCACCTATATTCACATTCCAACTGCTTTGTACACTTTTTGAACATACACACGCACACTAGTTTCACACTGACTGGTCCTTAATTGACTTTACAAGGGTTGCGACAACTGTCTTCTTCTTTCCATTTTAATTGCACAGGAGGTCAATTACTGCCACTTACTGTTTGGGAGTCCGAGGTCAGCGGCCTAAAGTCAATTAATCATAAAATAAACAAAACACTTATCTTGCCCCCACCCCAGAAATGTGAAAATAGCCATACACATTTCCCCTCTCCCCATCCCCTCACCTCTCCCTCCTGTGCATAATAGTCCCCTCATGGATCACTCTCCCCCTAACTCGTTACAGTAATCCTAACGCTGAGTATTTCCCTCTGCCTGGTATGCCCCACATGACAACATCACATGCTCTACAGTTTCCAACTGACCACTGTTATTACAAAGCCGTCATTGTAATGCCCAACAACCGTCAGTGTTGAGTTTAAGCCGGAGTGACCAAATCTCAATCGCCACATCAAAACTTCTCCGCTCACAAGTGGAGACTCAATACCTTCCTCACTTGTCTATGCTGAATGAAAATGGCTGCCCTTCACCTCACCATTCCACCGCCTCTGCCAACCAACTTTATTAATCTTTCAGGATTAATAAAGTTGTATTTTATATTATCTTATATCCACCAATCTCAATGCCACTTTGGCCAAAACATCCACAACCTCATTCCCTGTTAAGTAAATTGTGTCTGTGCACAAGTGCAGTGCAATGCAATGTTTTGGACTGTTACATTCACCCAATCAAAGAACAGGCACTCATTTAGTGGTTGAAAAATAGGAGTTTTGCCAATTATATGTGGAGTTGAACAACCGACCATAGTCCAAGGTAGAACAGTTGAGACTTCATAAGGAGTTGGACATGCTGGACTTATGGTTTGCTAAAGTATTTTCTATCATTGTGGTTTGGTTCCCTTTTGTTTCACTGCATAATATTTTGCACCTTCTGGGATTGTTTTGACCAACACTGTCAACACATTGAGGCTGAGCTGAGGCTGAGCCAATACTTTTCTTAAAGAACCGGGCTGCTTCCTGTCACAAATAAACGTATAGGTACCCATGGATGCTGACTGACACTCACTCTGTTTGCAGTCTACGCTTATATTGAACTGAAACATATGAATTTGTACTCGTGTCTACTCAGACAAGGTTCACGAGGAGATCAGCAGGGTGATAGGAAGTCGTCAGGTCTATGTAGAGGACAGGAAGAACCTTCCCTACACTGATGCTGTCATCCATGAGACCCAGAGACTGGCCGACATTGTACCCATGTCCATCCCTCACGTCACCAGCAGAGATGTCACCTTCCAGGGATACTTCATCAAGAAGGTCAGATTTTAGTTCCGTGGCTGTTCATTCCAAACAGCTATATCTTCCGCCAGGAAACCGCCATGTTCTGAAAAGTTTTAGTTTTCATGACGAGCCTGAACTTTGTAGGGAGGGACTTTCAGACCAAATATTGATCCATTGAGCTGATATGTTGATGTGTCCAAGTTTCATCTGTATCATCTTTACCTGTGTTTGGTGACAGGGGACGACTGTCGTCCCTCTGCTGACAACTGTTTTGCACGACGAGAGCAAATGGGAGAGCCCTCACACCTTTAACCCCGCCCACTTCCTGGATGCCCAAGGTCGATTTGTCAAGAGGGATGCGTTCATGCCCTTTTCTGCAGGTATCGTAGTCCTACATACATCATTTATTTAATGTTTTGGAATAGCCTTTAGGGTCAGCTTGTTGTTATAACGACCAGGTTGTTATAACAACCATTCATTAAAATCAGCTCACCTGATTTTAATGAATGGTCGTTATAACAACCCATTTAATTGAATCAGGTGTGTTGGAGCAGGGAAACATCTAAAACATGCAGGACAGTGGCCCTCGAGGACCGAATTTGGACACCCCTGCCTTACACCTATAGTACCGTGTCACCTTTATCTCTCTCTCAGGTCGCAGGGTATGTCTGGGGGAGGGTCTGGCCAGGATGGAGCTGTTCCTCTTCTTCACCTCTCTCCTCCAACACTTTCGTTTCTCTCCTCCACCCGGGGTAACAGAGGAGGATCTGGACCTTACTCCAGCTACGGGGTTCATCCTCAATCCTTCACCCCACAAGCTGTGTGCCGTCAGCAGAGTGTGACACCATCCCACACATTTACATGATGAGTTCATGTATATAAGACAAGCTCTTGTATTGTATTTAGGCAAACTTTATTAAAATACTTTGGTTTTGTTAACAGTCAAATAGAAATTATCTCATGGTAGCAGAAAATATTTACTATTTTGGAGATTGCTGTATAATATGATATTAAATCACTGTAACCAAGACATAACCAAGCAATAGAAAATGGTTTCCCCTTTGCACAGTATAATATGTATTACTGATAATACTAATATAATATTAGCATTAATATAAAATGTAAATAAACTTTTTGTTCCGAATAAATCATGTCAATAGCGTGGATGAATCATTTCAACAGTGTGATTCCATCAAACAGGATTCTCAAAATACACATATTTCATGTAAAAGGTCATACGCCTCCATGGACAGGAACAAAAAGAGAAAACCAGGCATCGCAAATAAGTAGTAATGAAACATCATAATGTTTCCAATTTGATAATGTTGAGCCCCTGTGAAGTGTTTGTGAGAGGGGAGATGGTGGCCCCTACGGGCTGGGAGGAAGCAGCACAGACCTGAAGGGCCCCAGCTGTGCCAGTCCCTTGATAGTCTGCTGATTTATCCATGTCTCTGTTAGTCTGAGGGAAGGACTGGCTATACATAGGCCCACAGGTCGGTGAGTACAACGACACCTGTGTCTGAGACTGTTGCCGTGCGTAGGTTGGCGAGTAAGGCTCTGCGTGCGTCTGGGTGTGAGTGAGGCTATCGGCACTGCTGCAGGCTGGAAACACACAACTGGGGCTCTGTCCCGGTAGTTTAAAGGCCTCTACTGTGTCCAGACTGGGGGTGTCCATCTGGGAGAAGCCAGATGGGGCTTGGCTGCACTGGGGGTATCCTCCCTGGCTGTAGGTAAATGTGCCCTGGGTATAGGAGGTTGAAGCAGTGGCAGCTGCTGATAGTGTGGGTGTGGAGGTTTTTTGGGTGTGCTGTTGTTGTTGTTGTTGCTGCTGCTGCTGCTGCTGCTGCGGCTGGCTGGTGTTGTTACAAGGTCCCAGTCTGGAGGATAGGGTCTGCAGGGTGCTGAGGATCTGCCTTTGGACCTGGGTCTGCTGGCTCTGTTGCTCTGCCAGCATCCGCACAGCAAGGCCCAGGCTGTGCACCTCCGAGCCCAGGGCCTGGACCTGTTCTCTGAGCCCACTTCCACCTCCCCCTCCAGCCTCCTGGACCTGCCCTTCAGAATTCTGGAGCTGGATGACCGCCCCACTGGAGCCCTGCGATGTGGGGATGGTTGGTGCAGGGCTAGGCAGTCGTATATCCACGCGGGGAGGTGGGTGCAGGGGGCGGGCGGACTGAAGCGAGCGTCTGGGAACACTAGCGCCCCCTGGCTGCCCGTCCACACTCCTCCTCTGCAGAACAACGCAGATGCATAGAACACTTTAAAGTGATACACAGGTGCAGTAATTGTTTCACTAATTAGAATGACTATAGTTGAGACACAAACTGCTGTGGTGTAAATGTGTTATACTTCCTACTCACCATTTGAGTGAGCCTCTGAGTGGCCTGTGTGGTGAGGTCATAGGATGGAGGTAGAGCTTCTGTAACAGAAGCTCCCCTAACATCGGAGCCAGTGGAGTTAGACTGGTCTCTCCTCAATATTGAGGCCATCTGCTGATATGACTCTCTTATCTAGGAAAAAAGGGACACGGCCAAAGAATATCGTTACGATGACTTTTGGGACAGAATTTCACACCAACTAACAACAGGCCTCCTATGATATTGTGACAAATGTACACAAGCAAATTGCCCACAGTGAGAAAATGACAAGGAATAGGTTATCTACCCTCATCCTGTGTGACAGGGCCTTATCCAAAAGCCTCTTGCGAGCTGCCAGCATGGGGCTGGTGGCAGGCGAAGGGGTCACTCTCCTCCTTGTGTACGCCCCAGTGACAGTGACACCGGCCGCCCCTGCGGCTGTGGACTGGAGACTCCTCTCCTGTTTGTTCTGAGCCAGAGAGGTGACACTGACTATCTGGATGTCCTTGTCGTCTTTGTTCTGCTCCGACTGCTCAGGTCTACAACTTGTGCTGTTCTCTGCTGATCCAGAAGGTTGGGTCCTCGCCGCCGGAGCGGGACCGTTCTGCTTGGCAAACTCTGCCGACGCCACGTAACCAGCATGACGTGAAGCATCCCGTAGTAGCTGCTGTAGGTGTAGATTACTGTAGCCCTCCCGTCTTCCACCTTGGTTTCCCCTGGTCCCCACCAAGGCCAGAGGGGCAGTCCCATCTTCATTTCTCCCCTGTTTGCACTGGAACTCTTTCAGGTACAAGTAAATGGCCTGGGCAGACACCTTGATGTTCTCCAGCTCTAACACTGCCTTGATCTTGCGGAGGCTAAGGCCATTCTTGCGCAGTTCTACCACCTTGAGTTTGGCAGCATCATCCAGACGGCCCATGACCACTCGCGTGTATCTGACTGCAGCAGTCCTTCAGAATGCTCCACCTGAAGAGGCAACAATTCACAGATTCAACAGATGTATATTCATTAGGGTGACCAGATTTGAGTTTGTGAAAAAGAGGACCTCAGACCTCCTCATATATTAAACCTATAATGATAACAAAGGCGGCAAGGTTATTAGTGTTGCCAGACTGGAAATGACGAAGTATCGTAGCAAAGGCTCAAAATTATCGTATTTGGAGGATAATTATCGTGCATCTGGCAAAACTGAGAAGGCGGTCAACCAATGACAGTTCTCTGGGTGGAGGGAGATAACCTTCCAAAACTTATAACGGCGTAATAACTAGTTTGTGAAAGACCCAGAAAAACACAAATATCCGACGAGGCAAAATCCCGGGCGAATTTGGAATCTATGCCGGACGCATTTTTTAGGTCTCGAAAAGAGGACATCCGGGTAAAAGAGGACGTTTGGTCACCCCTATATACATAGGTTATTCATGTCAGAATCAGAATCAGAATTGAGGGGAAATTGGGGGATTGTTTGCCAAATCACCTTGCGAGATACTAACAAAATGAATAGCATCTGGTCATGCATTCTTACCTTTTCAACGACAGTATTGTTGCCCGTTGTTGGCTTGAACAAGATTCGAAGCACATGCAGTCTACCTGGTAGTGAAAAATAATCTTAAACTGTTTCCGTTGCCAAATATAGTTGTTCAATTGCGTATATTAATCTAAACTACCTAGCATCAGCTAAATAAACATATTCTGACTTGTAAGTGGCGCTTGGATCAGACGTCATTTACTGTTGATGTGGTTTACGTCATCATTGCGCGACAAAAATTAAGCACGAAGAGGAACGCTTACGAGCTGCTCCAGACTAAAGAAATGTAAGTTTTGATATTCCAGTCAGGTTGTACTTGTTTTGTTGTATTCTCATGATAATTGACGTTTCGAAATTTTACAAAAACCTTACAAACATAAAGGCTATTGTGCTTGAAACCGTGGCCTTTCTATGATGTTGCTTTCATGTCCCAACACGATGAACGTTCTCCTAGCTCTAACAAGCTAACCAGCCAGGCCTACGTCGTATTTTAACAGCGTTAGCTCTAACTGTTCTGACAGAGTTTTATACATGTACCAAAAACGTAATATACCGTTTTCACTGCAACCGCGTAGTAGAATGTAGGCTACTTGCAGTTATGCTGCTTCTATGCTGGTGTTATATTTCTTGCTAACCAGGGACCTGTATTGCTACTGTAACTAGTTATTTATCTGATTTGTAAATTGGCTTCGGACACATTTTTGGCGTCTGTATTTGTGCGGCAGTACAAGTGTCATTTTGCTTAATATTTTGTAAGTGTGCCGAATACTTTTTCAGTTCTAAATTACTCAAGGCTGCGATGTTTCCATTTAATTTCAGGGCACCATCACCTATCAAGCGGAAGGAGGAGGAAAAGACCAAAGACAGAGGAAAGGAGAAGACTGGTACAAAAGAGGTGGTAGACAAAGACAGAGGCCGAGAGAAGGGCCGGAAGCGTCGCAATGCCTCCACAGGAAGCAGCAGGTGTTTGAATTTCCTGAACATCTCATTGTCAACCTAACCTGTACCATTTAGTAATAATAGGGAAGCTCTACATATTCATTCATTCATATTACATTTAGTCATTTAGCAGATGCTCTTATCCAGATCGACTTACAGTAAGTACAGGGACATTTCCCCCGAGACAAGTAGGGTGAAGTGCTTTGCCCAAGGACAAAACGTCATTTGGCATGGCGGGGTTGTCATGTTGTTCTGTGTTTCATGACCATATTCTTTGTGTTCTTCCTCCCGTCACTCGGGTCCAGTTCGTCCTCCAGCAGCAGCTCGGGCTCCAGCTCGGGCTCCTCCAGTGGCTCCAGCTCGTCAGGGTCCAGCAAGTCCGGTTCCTCCAGCTCGCACTCCTCCAGCTCCTCCAGCTCCTCCGGCTCGCCCAGTCCCGGCCGCCGTCGCCACGACAACCGCAGACGCTCCCGCTCGACGTGAGTCCCTCGGCGGAATGACGGCCGAGCCGTTTTGGCAAACGTCAGTCCGGGGGCTGCATGATCCCCTGGGCTTCACCTGAAGGCGTCGTTAAGAAAAAATGTACATAAGTGGGGTCTAATGTCTGCTGCAGGTCCAAAACCCAAAAAAGGGGCGACGATAAGGATCGAAAGAGGAGAAGCCCGAGCCCCAAACCCACCAAAGTTTACCTCGGACGACTGACGAAGAACGTGACCAAGGTGAGCTGCTGAGCAGGAGCTACTTTCCCGCTCTTCATCGCGCGCTGATGTCGAACGAATAACTGATTTTCCTGCGGCCCTGTAGGACCACATCCATGAGATCTTCTCCGTCTACGGGAAGATCAAGATTGTTGACATGCCAGGGGGCAAGCTCCACCCCAACCTGTCCAGAGGCTACGCCTACGTGGAGTTTGAGACCCCAGAGGAGGCCCAGAAGGCCCTCAAACACATGGATGGAGGTAGGAGGACCTCCATGCCCTCATGGGTTCTAAAGCTCGGGCTCCACCGGAACAGCATCGCTCTTTTGTGGGGTATTGAGTTTGGTATTTTCTGTCCTTCCTCTGTTTCCCAGGTCAGATCGACGGACAGGAAATCACTGCCTCCGCTGTGCTGGCTCCCAGACCACGCCCTCCACCTCGCAGACCCTCCCCTCCCCGCAGAATGCCTCCACCCCCCCCAATGTGGCGCCGCACGCCGCCCCGCATGAGGAGACGGTACGTTCCAGCCCCGATGGGCCGAGGCCGCATTCATTTCACATTTCTCTGGGGTTGATCAGTGAAGAGGTGCAGAATCTGCTCGCACAAACTCCTCCTGCACCCTTCCTTGATCCTGGCATTGCTCTGTGCACCTGCAGGTCTCGGTCACCAAGGAGACGGTCTCCCGTGCGCAGGCGCTCTCGCTCCAGGTCCCCTGGGCGTAGACGTCACCGTTCCCGCTCTAGTTCCAACTCTTCACGGTAGAGGGACTACGACATCGCTGGACCCCACATCCTCAGACCCAGGACCCCCACCCCCATCCTGCTCCATCTCCCGGAACACCAGCCCACTGGACTCCACATCCTCAGACCCAGGACCCCCACCCCCATCCTGCTCCATCTCCCGGTACCCCAGCCCACAGGACCTGAGAGATTTGGCTGTCACGAGAGGCTATCCTCCCTGGATTGGCTGACCACTTTCCCCATTGTGTCTTGTCTCTTTACTTTATAGATGACATGTCTTAGATAAATGTATTGTTGGGCCCAACCAATAGGACTCAAGAAGTCTCAAGCCTTGTTTGTTTCATGCTTTTCGGTTAATTCATCCACATAATTATCAGATTTTCTTAAACTGTGACAAGACCTCTTTAGTATAATGTTTTATTTTGTACACGTTTTGCAATAAATGTGAAATATCAATTTGATCTGTGGCTGCTTGTGTGGATTTTTATATCAACAACCATTTCTGATTGTTGAGCTGTTGACTGTTGTCCTTTTTTGCTCTATAGACACAGTACATTTCTTGAATGTAAAAAAAAAAGAAAAAAGACAGTGAAATCACTACTGGTACTGTAGATCAGGACCAAGGGGTGTGGAGGAGAATAACTTTACATCCTGGTTTTAGTCCTCCATGCTGAATATGGGATTTAATTATCCAGGCTTTATAAAGAGGGCAGATCGTTCAGCAAATGAAACCGTCTTTTCCAGGGAGTAAACATTGAACATTGAATGGCAGCTATTTTTTGTTGAGAAACTCATCGCTTCAAGTCTGACATACATGGTATCGATACAGGTATCCATTGGGATGTAGTAAGGCAAGGACACATTTTCATTACTGGAAGTGTCAGGGAAATGTTTTCAAGAAGTACTGAGTACTGATTGACCGCTTGAGGTCTCACTTTCGAGTGTAAGCAAGAGAGAGAAACAGAGAGAGAGAGAGAAGCGTTGTGGAAGGGCAGGAACTGTCTGATCGAGGAACTGAAGAATCAAAATTCACCAGCAGTGGTTTAGAAATATACTCCATTCACTCAGATACAGTAATATACATGACACTTTCAGATAAGAATATAATTTTGAGTTGACATTTCGCGGCCCCAGAGGTGCGCACGTAAATTAGGCTACACCCGGCATAAAACATTTTACTTTTCGATGGATTGTTGTGAGTTTCGGGATTAATTCAACAAATCAATACAGTTACAACATGTCTTCGGAACAAGATAAGAACAAATATATTTTGAAAGAGCTTTTGGGAAGACCTGGAAACGGGAGCTGTGCCGACTGCGGAGCAGCAGGTACTGTATGGTCGCAACAACTAATATTAGGGTTGCCTCTGGTGGGTGGGAAAGGCTTCAGTACAGGTGTCAGACAATGTCGATTGTCTTCTGCGGCTGAAAATCATTTACTATCCACTGAGTTGCTTAAATTACTGTGGCTGATCGTAATCTGAGTTTGAGTTTGTATAGCCTAAATATTTCACCACAACATCTGTACAGTGAACCATCCATTAAAACAACACGGTTCTATCTAATGCATAATTCTATCAGTCTAATACATAATTTCTAATGTATGGTGTAATTTAGTGACAATAGGTGACGATCTAAGGATCTTTCATGAAGCAATAAGCTGTAACTGTCAATAGCAGTTCATGCTTGACTTACATCCCACCCCTTTTGAATACACCCTTCCAACACACCTTTGGTGCCACTCGTGAGCTGTGTTCTGTTATCACACCGACAGCTATCCATAGCTTTCAGTGTGGGAAAACAGGATATGCATGACATTGCAAAACTTGCTTAAGTGCCATCAGCAGACATTTATATGTGAGGGTAGATTTGACTTGGTTAATGGGAATATGTCTAGTTGGGGACACTGTTTAGACTAATAATATCCACTAGTATGTTGAAATGATCTTCCTGTGAAGCATTGCCGTAGCCATGGAGTCAACATTGGGGGGGGGGGGGGGGGGGGGGGGGGGAATTACATTTTTAATGATCATTTTGGACAACGTGTGTGGTTGCCTGTCGTAGCGTAGCACATTTATATTTTTATATGAAAATATTGGGAGGGACATTTTGACCAGATTTGAATATGTAGGCCTATTATGATTACGGCCTTGCTGTGAAGACTGAAATGCCTTCAGTCTAAATGCGCTACTGATGTCATACTGACTATGATATGATACCTGCTTGACACTTGCTTGGCTGCTCTTTCTATTCCATAACTGTTTGTGTCCATCAATACAGCAGTGTCTCTGTCTGGATCACATGTGCAAGAACAGGCACTATTAGTACTTCATATAGTGGGTCCCTGTCCGGGATATACCTTCCCATATGCTGAATCATCCACAGCACACTGACTCTTTTACATTGATCCTTTATGTTAGGATGGCTAGTTGCTTTGCATTACATTATATTCCTTAAACACTTCTATCCAAAGTGGCATATGAATTGTGCATGTTGAAAATACAGCAGAGGATCAAAGATCAAAAGTGTATAGTTCTATATTATTTCGGTGGTCAGAGTCAAGGATCTGTCGAGCCACATTGCTAAGTAACCAGTCAATTACCACCAAGTAATCTCAGCCACCAGGTATGGTCAACAACAAAAAAATAATATTAATGGATTCAATGGAATTGACACGTCTGTCATTGAGGCTCTCCCGCCTTGTGTGTGCATCTCTCTGTCTCTGTCTCCTTTCCTGTTTTTCCATTTTAACTGCAGACGTTTCTTCACAGAGTGACTCATGCTGGTCTATGATGACTTACTAATATGTCAGTGGGGAGGGAGGGGTGGGCAACTCAGGCATTTGATCCCCTCTTCAGATTGGAATGGCTACGGTATGGTATACGGTTGCAAACTATGTATGGACATCTGTGGTTGGTTAGTGTATGGATGGAGTTCTGAGGTCTACTCTCTGTTTCTATACAAAATGTTTCGAAATGACGACAGCTTAGAGAAACCACTTTGGTTCTAGTTTAGCCCTTAAATTCAAAATTAGCATGACCATAACAACGTGAACTTTGTCAAATAGAAAAGACCCACCTAAGCACAGAGGGAGCCTTCACAAGCTATTATATATTGATCCGTGAACCTATTATTGGTAATGAATGGGTCTCACGCTCTGTGGAAGGGGATGGTGAGATTGCATATTTTTATCCGGCTGTCTGCCCATTCATCTGGCTGTCCATCCATCTGTTAGTCTCTCAATCAGCGGGAGCCCCAGCCCCAGCCTCCCTTCTCTCCTTGTAGTGTAGACTGGACTTGGCAGATGTCAATTTAGCAAAGGATGTGGTGGAATATTAACGATTACCACCTCTTCTCTCTCGTCCTCATATCCCTCTTCAAAGAGAGTTTTTGATGTCTTGAACTCTCCCTGAACTACTCCGCAGCACTAGACGTGTGCCTGCAAGAATACAGAGAAAGACATGAGAGCAACACATTGATTGTGTCCTAATTCCATGCCTGCCCCATTTCATGGCTCAAATTCAGTCTCTCGATTTGGTTTCAGTGTTTGGTTTGAAAACATTCAGGAAATGTTCACACCTGTTATTGTTCTTTCCCCTTGTCTTTTGAAGAATTCCTTGTGTTTCCATGGTCTTGTCAGGGTACAATCGTCTTATATGTAGAGTAACAGTAGTTTGGTATGCAGAGCTCCGTTATGGCATACCCTCTGGGCCTTTAATGCTTCATTCTACGGAGATTCCTGGTGCACAGTTCCTCAGTTGGAAACTTCCAGAAACATTGTAGTTCTGAATGGCATTCTGTCATTACTATATGGTGTATGCTCTATGTTTGAAAGACAACATGGAGAGACAGGGCAATGTTTGTAACGAGTCTGCTAATCACAAAAAAAATCATAAAACAAAATAAAATGTATGGAAAATCTAACAGCCTAGCTGTTGCAAAAGAGGCCGCTTCACATAGGAGCATCTACAAGCCGTGGAAGTGAATATGCATGTTGTGTTGCTGTGTGTCCGCGTGCGCACGCATGCGTGGACGTCAGGAGTATGAGCCAGCCAGATATGGTGTCTGTGAAACTCTATTCCTTCACGGTACTTCAAGGTGAGTCACTATGGCGCCGAGTAGACCGCCCCTCCCCCTAACACACAGACACAAACACACACACCGGTTTGTTTGACTGTCCTAGTGAGGATTGACAAATTCACTCCCATTCAAAACAGTGTTATCCCTATCCTCTAACCCTCACCCCCCTAAAATCCCCTAGAAATTAGTGAGAAGTTGTGAGGCCCAAGAAAATGTCCTAACAAAGTCAAAAAAAAATATTAAACAAGACCACACACACACACACACATGCATACATACACCAGACAGATAGGAGGTCCCCACACTCTACTGTCCCCCTCTAAGGATAGTCTAGAGTGCTACTCACTGACACACTGTCTGACAGCAGTTCTAATTGGCTGATTGATGTACGCTTGCTGTTCAGCCGTGTGTCTCATCTGGAAACGAATACTTGTACCAGAAGCTCACAGGTTCCAGTTTAAGAACCAAGTTGTGAGAGATCAGCCCTGTTCGGATGTCGTAAACGTTCGCCCTTCCGTCCTCACCTCTATGAGCAGGTCTCTTGCCTTAACAAGCCGCTGCAGGTGACAACACATGCCCCTCACACAGCTGTCAGATGAGGCACCCCTAGGTGGAGGAGAAGGGAAGGTTGCCCTGTGAGAGAACAGGACCCATAGACCAAGCTAGGATTGTTTAGTGGACGTTGTCCGTACGGGTTTGAGTGATGGGGAAGGTGATGTGAACGACCTGTGTCCTGTAGCTGAGCAGCCTGAGGTCTCCAGGGATATGTAGTCCTATTGCAGAAGACAGACAGATGAGTTTGCCAGCCTCAGGGAGTCCCCAGTGTGTCTAAAGAGAGAGAAAGAGAGAAAGAGAGAGAGTTTGTACATCTGTCCTGTCTCCACAAGGACGTTGGCTAAGGAGACCCTTTTTCTCTATCATTTTCAAGTGATAACACCCTGTGAACTGGAGGTGAAACTTGGAATAGGTGTGTTTGCTGATCTGAGTCCAATGTTTGTATCGTTTGTTTTCCAGAGCTGAGTGTATGTGTCTGTTACTCTGACCAGTGTGTGTCTTACTCTGACCAGTGAGTGTGTGTGTGTGTGTTTGTGTGTTGCAGACACCGAGTGGGCATCCTACACCCTGGGTGTGTTTGTGTGTCAGAGCTGTGCTGGTCTCCATGGAAACATCCCTAACATCAGCTCTGTCAAGTCTGTGCTGCAGGATTCTTGGAGCAACACTGAGGTGGAGGTGAGAGACCCCTGTGTGTGTGCGTGACGGTGTGTTGCATGCATTGACTGGCCCTCCAGTTGTGTTTTGGCATTATGTTAATCTAGACACACACTAAAGCACAGAAGCATGAAGCGATTCCCCAGCCTTTTGGGCTCCCTTGAGCCTCCTCTGGTCTCTGTCCCGACTTTCTATCCTTGGCCCACCCTTCTCTGGCCGTCCCTACTCCCCTGTCCTCGGCGTCAGCCCTGCCTGGCTGGCTGGCTGCCTGGCTCCCTGGTTGGCTGTCGTGGGGAATACAACCAGTCATCAGTCTCAATTCAGCCAGGGGAGAAAAGGATGAGTCGGCACCTGGTGCAGACGACCAGCCGAAGCCTATTGCGGGCGATGACTTGCGCTCGTGTGTGTTTGTGTATGTTGTGTGCGTGTGTGTTGTTTGGGAGGTGGGGCATGGACTCTGAGACCTTAGTCTGGCAGTTGATTGATAGGATGAGAGAAGCTAAGTGAAGGAAGAGAGAAGATAACAAACTGTGAGAAAAAGAACACGTTTGCAAATGACTGATTGGCCAGAGAAGCCTGCAAGGGAAGTGTGAAATAGAGTACTGTGAACAGTGAGAGGGTGTTTGTACAAACTCTAAGGTGCAGTTTCCCAGACATGGTTAAAGCCTAGTCCTAAAGTCAGAAAAATTCAATGAAGATCTCAGTTAATAAACTTTTCAACCATGTTTAGGCTTAATCCATGCCTGGGAAACTGGGCCTGTGTTTGTGCATTTATGCTGTTCGGCATGACTTTGTCTGACTGTTTGATTGTACACAGACTGCACTTTGCCTAATGCTTGTTTTAAAGTGTGCATGTGTAAATGCAATGCTGTATATTAGCAGCTGTTTGTGTTTATGGCTTTCCTCAGCAGTACAATAGATGTGACTTTGTGACTGTGTTGAGCTCTGCAGTCTGTGTTAATGAGAGAACTGTGACAGCAAGACTTTCCCTCTGGGCTAGAAGCCCCACAGAAACTCTAGCAAACACCTCATTAGTCAGCGTCTTCACCATGCTTGCGTGTGCGTGGGAACGTGTGCATTGTGTGTGCATTTCTCAGTACTTAGTTTGTATGTGGAGATGACAGGACGGCACCAAACACAAACTTTCTCTCTGTTTTTCTCTCTCTCCTTCCTCTCCCTCTCTCTCTGTCCTTTCCTCTTTCTGCAGTTCATGGCGTCCACAGGTAACGATGCTGCTAAGGCTAAGTACGAGCAGAAGGTGCCTGCTTTCTACTACCGCCCTACACACTCAGACTGCCAGTAAGTGTAGAGGCCACCTCCCCCCAGCCTCTGTGCCCACTCCTGGTGTCTCTCTGCTGGGTCACCCCATCTCCCCGCTCCCTGCTCTGGCTCAGTCCTCTGAACACTGGAGGACACTGCTGGATACCAGGGGCTGGATTCCAAACTGAAAACACAGCACCACCCACTGCTCCTGCCCTTGAGAGACTCCTCACTGTCCTTGATAACTTTAAGTGGATTGAAAGCACACACCGTAAGCTACTGCTTCTGTAAATGAGCTACAGCCACATTTTGTAGCCCTTAGGGTCGTGTTGACTGAGCCGGCATAAACAGAAAGAAGGAGGTGTGTTTTTTGTTTGGAACCCAGCCAGAGGTGAGAAAGGTCTTTGGGTGTGACTGGAGTTTGAAACAGCAGTGTAGCAGCGGAGTGAAGCAACAGTCACAGTGCTATAAATAACAATGTAAAACCACAAACCACTTATCTCTGAGAGTGCCTGTGTGTATGTGGGTTTCTGTCAGTTTGCTTAGCCTGCCTCGAGCTTGCTGGTGGTCATTTAGGAAGTTATTTCTCAAAGTGAGATGCTCCCCGAAGCCCAATTTGGCTCCCTGAACATGAAATTATACAGGGTGGAATGGTGGAGAGGGAAGGTAAGCGAGGGAGAGGGAGGGAGTGAGAGGATGGATTGAGAGCGTTGATGTGTTGAAAGGAGCTTAATCACTTTGGCCTGGTAACGGGCAGAAGCCCCTCTAACACACAAATACAAACACACGTTTGTTTACCGGTATTGCCTTGCAAATTTTCAACCACCTCACCGACGCGACAGAGGGGGAGGAAAAAGGGATGGAGAGAATGAGATAAAACACATGGAGTACGGTGGGGGGTGATAGCGAACTTAGAGGAGAGAAGAAAGAAGATGACTGAAGTGAATTGAATCATGTTTATGACTTCATCTGGTAATTGTATTGAAAGAATACATAAGATGCACACTGTATAGTCAAAATAAAAAAAACACTGTATAATCCATTTCTTTAGAAAGGCACCTATGTTTAACATTAACGGACTTCAGTTTTACTGAGGTGTGCGTAATGACATTGACCAGGCCTGACTCAGCAGAAGTCTAACTGTTCCACAGGCTGCTGAGAGAGCAGTGGATCCGGGCCCGCTATGATAGAAACGAGTTTGTGTGTGTGGAAAGACAGGAGCCATATTCTGCAGGTAAGACTGGGAAACATTCACACACACAAGCGCACACACACACGTGCAGATACTCGACAAACCGACACACGCAAACACACCCATATTCAGACACATTTTCCCCCTCTCATTTGCCACCATATCCATTCTCTGTCGCTAAAACAGAACCCTACAGACATTCCAGAGTCCTGCCCTTCAGATGCTCAACATGAGAGAGAGAAAGGCATAAAGGTATAGAAATTGAGGTCAAAAACATGTCAAGATAGAGGTGGTGCCATCCATTATATCTACCTCACAGATATCCGGGAATCTTTGAGATAGTCACTCCTGGTATTTTCATCTTCAGCTCTCGCTGTCAGACTGGCCACTGCTGGATTGCCGAGCTTCATGACAAAGCAGTCTGGTTTTCTCTCTCTTGCCATCTTCTCGTTATCATGTGGTCAGTGATGGTATCAGAGAGAGGCTGCCACACCTGCGTTCCCCGGAGGGTGAAAGTGGGCTGTGGGCGCCTGTCTGCTTTTACGTTAACAGTGGAACAGAGAGCCCAGTGTGTGATAGGTTACCGAATCTGCCCGCCAGTCAGTAGTCAGGTGGCCAGTTAATCAGGCGAGTTACTGTGCAGTCAATTCAATTGTATTAATAACTTCCTTACCGCGAGATGAAGTGTTGGTGTGTAGTTTCCGTAAGGACCCTCAGTGTCTCTTTTGTTCACTCCCCTTTTTCGTTCTTTACCCCCCCCCCCCCTCGCCTCTTCTTCTTCATGGGAAGTAGTGATGATCACTCGTATCCCTGACAAATATACGCTGTATGTGAAGTGAAAGTCCATGTCACAGTGATGGATTTCCTCTGTCTAATTACCCTGTGAAGTATTGTTCGAGCCAAAGAGTGTGAGTGCCAATCAGACCCAACCAATACATAATAAATCACCCCTCCTCCCATCTCTGCTCTCCTCTGCTCTTGCCTGTTCATTGTTACAGCCCCAGATCAAACTGTTCATTATGGATTCATATATAACGACAGCACTGCTCCACACACACATGCGCGCGCACTCACACTCACCCACACAGGCACACACACACACACACACACACACACACACACACACACACACACATACATACACACCTGTCTGCTACTGTGGTTAATGATGTGGCTATGCATCTGAGCTCAGGGAACACCAGACTAGGAAACCAGTCAGGAGTGAACTGAAGCTACTGAGATGTGGTGAAGCTTGTGTGTGCTTGTGTATGGGGAAGGACTCGGTGCCTCGATGGATGTGTGTGTGTGACCCCCCCCCCCCCCCCCACCACCCCCTTGCTGTACCAGCTGCCTCCCAGTCACCTGTCTCTGTGTTCTTGGTCTATGCCCTCTGTGCCCACTGTGTTAGGCGAGTGGTGCCAGCCTGGCCTCAGCTGACTGAGTGCTGCTGGAGATCTGACCCCAGGTCAGCCAACATTCTTTGCTCTCTGCAGGTGTGGTGCTGCTGCTTCAGCTCTGGCTGAAATGCAATCAGTCACAGTCTCTATGTCTTTGTCTCTCTCATTCTCTCTCTTTCTCTCTGTCTCTCAATGTCTCTCTCTTTCTCTTTAACACTCTCAATGTCTCTCTCTCTCTCTCTCGATGTCTCTCTCTCGCTCTCTCCTTCTTCTCAATAGTGCTTTGTGACTTTGAGAGCAAGGGTAGCAGGAGAATGTTCCTGTCTCTGTCTCTCTCTGGAGAAGAATGTATGCTATTGTTCAGTTATTCCTTCAGTCAAGGATTCCAGACAAACACGCTATCCGGTTATCAAATAGGTCCAACTTAGTCCAGAACCAGTTTTAGTTGGCCCTATACTCAACATGTCCAATATTGTGGTACAGAGTTGTGGTGGTCTTAATGGTCCGGTATGTGTATCATGCAATACGTTTTATTAAGCTTTCTTTGATTCATGGGCAGCTTCTTGTAGTGGTGTACACAATGTTTCTCACACCCACCAAATATTGTTTTTGTAAAGTTTTTTTTTTTATACAGAATGTTCATGTATATATGGGTGTTGTGTATGTGTGTGTGTGTGTGTGTGTGTGTGTGTGTGTGCTGGCAAGGCAGTGACAGTGCACTTCTGCTCCTAGCTCTGCTTTTGTTAGCTCAGACTGAGTGAAGACCAGAGGAAAAGCCAGGGACAATCTGAGCCTCTGTGTTTGTGTGTGTCTATGTGTGTGTCTGTGTGTTCATACATGGTGTGTGGTTTGTGGTAGCTGATTGGCTATTAAAAGAAGTAAAGAGAGTTTTGCATGAGAACTTCATTCTTGTACAGAGAAAGGTCATGGGGGGGATTGGAGAAGAAGAAAAGATGTGTGTGTGTGTGTGTGTGTGTGTGTGTGCTGGTTGGAGGAGAAAGGATAGGGGGGGCTTCAGTCTGGAGTTATGTTTCCATATTGATCTGACGGCCAGGGTTAGGCCCAGCTGGGCTGGGGAAGGAAATCATTGATTGCAGAAGCAATCCTAGGTCAATTATTCATAGTGGCCAAACGCAAAGACGCAAACATCCGCTATTCACACACACACACACACACACACACACACACACACACACACACACACACACACACATACACACGTGTACATACGTGCACACACAAACACACAACAGGCTTTCTATGAATATTCTTCATGTGTAATCCTCTTTTCTGTGTGTGAGTCCTCCCTCACTCCTTTTCACTGCCCCTTCTCCTCTGTTCTTTCCTTTCCTCCACCTCTGGAACGGGACCCCTGTGGTTCCTCTTTTCGTAGGGTACAGAGAGGGGTTTCTATGGAAACGGGGTAGAGACAACGGACAGTTCCTCAGCCGAAAATTTATTCTGTCGGAGCGGGAGGGCGCTCTGAAGTACTTCAACAAGCATGACGTGAGTGCTCCCTCCCTCCCTCCCTCCCTCCCTCCCTCCCTCCCTCCCTCCCTCCCTCCCTCCCTCCCTCCCTCCCTCCCTCCCTCCCTCCCTCCCTCCCTCCCTCCCTCCCTCCCTCCCTCCCTCCCTCCCTCCCTCCCTCCCTCCCTCCCTCCCTCCCTCCCTCCCTCCTCTCTCTCTCTCTCTCTCTCTCTCTCTCTCTCTCTCTTCTGCACCTTTCCTCCTCTTCTCCCTCTCTCCTCCCTCTCCATTCGTTTCTTCTCTTCTCCCTCTCTTCCTCCCTCTCTATTCCCTTCTCCTCTTCTCCTTCTCTTCCTCCCTCTCGCTCTCTTTTCTCTTCTCCTCTTCGTTTGTTTCTTTCTTGCGCCCCCATGTCTGTGTATGATCTCATGAAAATGTGCAAGCGTCAAATGTCACCAGAACCCAGGTTCTGTACATACACAACAGACAGGAGATATGAATATCATTTCCCTGGGTTTTCCTCCTTCCTCTTTCTCCCTCCCTTCTAGCCTTCATCCTCAACTCATCTGAGTCAACAGCTCCTAGTTATTTCCTTCCATGTCCCTCCTCTCCTTTACCGAGGCAGGGTCCCTGGTTTTGCATACAGAAATGCAGGTTTAGTTCATCCAGTTGAATGTGATGCTATTGAATGGCACCATTTCACTGAGGACCCTTTACTGCCTTGTCTATTCAGCACGGCTTGTCATCTATTTCTCTCTCTTTCTTTCCTTTTCTCTAACCCTAATCCTCCTTCCACCCTCTTCCCTCTCTCTCCTTCTCCCTTTCTCCCCAGGCTAGGGAGCCCAAAGCTGTGATGAAGATCCACACTCTGAATGCCAACTTCCAGCCGGCCAAGATGGCGAACCCCCATGGGCTGCAGATCACCTACCTGAAGGACAACAGCACCAGGAACATCTTTATTTACCACGAGGACCCAAAGGTAGTCACGACAACGATGAGTCTGCAGGCCACGCCCACATGTAATTTATAATGTTTGGTGTTGTTGGTCTACATCCAATATCTACCGTGAGAATGATTTTCAATCCAAAATAATTAGTTCCCAGTCAATGTAACTGTATTGACGAGTCATTTTATGTTAGAACATGTCATTTCCCTGGCAGCCAGTGAATTAACTGAAGACATGAGAACACTCTCATCTGCTGCGGTCACATCCGTTTACTTCCTGTGATGATTAAGAGCTGAGTATGCTCAGTGTTGGAAGCCAATGGGTGTGTTTTGTATTTCGCTGTGTGCCCCCACCACCACACCCGCTCCATGTGCTAGCCTGGCCGTAAACTGGATTGCGGGGCAGGATTATGTCTCTCTCTGCTGGATACAGGGGTCATTACAGGTCACAGTGTAACTTATGCAGGATAAAGGGTTGATAGTACAGCGTATTGGATTGCATTTCCAGTGACCGGGGTTACTAGAGGCAGTTTCCAGAACAGAAAATAAGAGAGAGCTTTCAGATACCAGTGTTGCGGTATTATACAGTCATTTTAAGGCTGGTACTTCCTGTTGTTTTCTGAAGGAAATGGTAGACTGGTTTAACGCCATCCGAGCTGCCAGGTTTCATTACCTACAGGTGGCCTTCCCTGGGGCGCACGATGCTGACGTAAGTTTCTCTCTCTCTTTTCACTTTTGTTCTCTGTCTCTGTATCTCTCTTTCTCCACCTCACGCACCCTTTCTCTCTCTGTCTCTCTCATTCTCTCTTCCTCTCTCTCCATTTGGAACACGTGTTCAGTTCATTCTCTTTGTTCTCTTATTTGTCTAGTTGGTGCCAAAGCTAACAAGGAAGTATGTTAAAGAAGGCTACATGGAGAAGACGGGTCCAAAGGTGAACCAACTCTGGTGTTTCTTTGTGACAGGACTGAGAAGCCATGATCTTTATCAAGACGGATACTGACACTGTCATTATTTCCTGTCATGGCACAATTATGGCTTCATCTCTGTACATTTACAGAACCTGATACATGCCCGCTTGCTTTATTTGCTTGTTACACAGTAGTGTATTTGTACTGGCCCAGTTAATGGTCCTTAATAATGAACATACATAAGTGATGATTTCCTTGCTAAATGAATCGGGCATTACACGTCTCTCCAACAGCACACGGAAGGCTTTAAGAAGAGGTGGTTCACCATGGATGACAGGAGACTCATGTATTTCAAAGATCCCTTGGTAAGATAGTTATCATTGGTCATTGCCAATAGGTGGCGGTATAACTCTATAACATCCTGTCTTGTATTCTCTTTCATGGATAATGACTAATCTGTTTTGACAAAGTGTATTGAGCAGAAGAGGACCTTTAGGGAATGTATATATAGAGCTTGAGTATTGTCTCTCCTCTCCTCCCCTCAACCTCCCCTCCCCTCCCCTTTCCTCCTCTCCTATCTTCTGTTAGGATGCCTATGCCCGAGGTGAGGTGTTCATAGGCAGTAGAGAGAACAGCTACACCGTGCTCCCTGGCCTGCCCCCATCGACACAGGGCTACCACTGGCAGTTTGGGATCACCATAGTAACGCCTGACAGGAAGTTCCTGTTTGCCTGTGCGACCGAAGAGGATCAGAGGGAGTGGATGGCTGCCTTTCAGACTGTGATCAACAGACCCATGCTGCCTCAAGAGTATGCAGGTAATAGCAGGATCCTAAAAGTAAGACCACACTAGCTACAACTCTACAGCAAAGCATAACTCAAGTGTCTTTTAACCTTGACCTAATGGGAACTCAACAATTGTATTTGATTAGTAAGTTGTTGTATTCTTGTTTTGATTTGTGTGTCTTACATTTAGTCATTTAGCAGACGCTCTCATCCAGAGCAACTTACAGTAAGTACAGGGACATTCTCCCTGAGGCAAGTAGCGGGGGAAGTGCCTTGCCCAAGGATATGTCATTTTGGCACGGCCGGAAATCGAACCAACAACCTTCTGATTAAAAGCCCGACTCCCTAACCGCTCAGCCATCTGACCCCGTCTTACTTTGTTGGTTTCAGTGGAGGCCCACTTTAAACACAAGCCCTAAAAGGAGTCCCATGCGTGAGCGAAGGAGCAGTTCGAGGACTGGGAGGAGGAAGAGGAGGAAGAGGATGGACACATCCAGACAGACATGCCTTGGAGTCTCCAGGATAAAAGGAGTTCTGCGTATGTGTGTGTGTGTGTGTGTGACTACTTAGAGATAAACGAAGAGATTGAACCAGGATAGAAAGAGGCTGTAGAGGTCATTGTTGTTGGGCCCTGCCAACCATAAACATAACCCTAGCCCTAACCAACCATACCCCACAAACACATCACACATCACACACACACGCAATACACAGAGCAGACTGAAGTCAGAAAGTAGTTGACCAGTTGAAAATACAGCACTTTGAGAGTTTTCTTCAGTCAGCCTGGACTGTGGGTGGGCTTAAAGGCTGCCATGACAGGCATGATCAATCAAGCACAGATTTCCGATGATACCACAGTCTCCATTCTGGTCTGTACTTCAGAAATCGACCTTCATTCCATGACTTAGACTCAGCTCTTGAACGTCAGCTTCATTTCTCTGTGCTGCAATGCTGTGTTTCTGATAAAGACCTGGATGAGCGACGGCTGGTATGACTGTCCTACACAAACTGTCATTTTCTGTATCAGCTAACAAATCAAATTTCATCCTGCTTGGAGTTGATTAAAGCACTTGGTTTAGACTAATCTTCTCCTCAGCTTGGGCCAGGAATCACATGTTTTAATGCCATGGTAACTCAGCTGCCTGTTTTATCCCAATCACCTTGGTCTCTGTTCCCAGACACAGATACTCTCATGAAGTGAGTACAAATGGAGAGACACCAAGGTGCGCACGTCACCCAGTATGAATACACTCTGTCACTGCATCACGGTGCAGATTTGATCATTCCTAAATCTATTTATGAAATCTATTTTATAAAAGCTTTTTATGGTATTTACATTTAGTCATTACTGTAAGTATGGGAGCGAGCATGGCATAGTTGTAACTTGTCTTGTAATTGATTTTAGTATTGAACTGTTTTACTGGATCTGAATTCATTTGTAAGCCAGGGAGACTTTGGCAGTTTGTGTCCATGTGTGTGTTGTGGGGTGACATGATTGGTCGAAAATGCAACTGACGGAATTAATCCCTGTGTCAGAATCAGCTACGACCACCTGCAGGTCACAATTGTTCTTTACACCTCTGGCCTTGTGTCTGTTGTTCCCATGTTATTGCCTTCTCTCTCCAGCAGAGGGAGCCTCCATACAAGTCAACATTTTAAACACACGAAGTGACATGCATAGGAATTAACTGTATGTTTACAGAAGCATTTTAACTCCTCATTGGAGAGACGCACGCATGATCAGAGCGATGACGCACAAGAAGAGCTCATGTTGTAAATGACTGGTGTCTTTTCCTGTCAAGATTGTGACAAAAAGTGAAACATGCCATTACACTTTGGATGAAGAGGTCCTTATAACCTTTATTGTATATCACTTAATTTCACAAGAAAGTTTGGTTGACACTGAAAAGTAGTAAACATGAACTTCATGAAGGGAGTGATACAGCGTCTGGACATCTAGTTTGAAGTGGCAAAAGATCATGTAAATACTGTACATTTAATTTTGTTTTTATGCGTGTTGATGGTAATAAAGTAAAGCAAATCAGACCAAGTACCTGACTTTGACAACACTTGAGAAACACACATTACCGATGACGATTTATGATTTCCAATTAATCAAAAGGTAAGACAAATCATCCTTACAAATTTCCCTAGATTGTTATTGTTAAAATCCATGATAGGGATAAAACATTTAAATACAGCAAACACAATATTTACAAACACCATAGCCATATACTTTTTTTTAGAAAAAGTAAGCAGAGATATCAATGAATATATTAAACAATACTGAAGCTTTAACAATAACTATTGCAAAAGGTAATTGGTTTCCATTCCTCGTTGTTGTGTTTTCATTACCAGTTACTGTACAATACTTCTACTCTAACCAAAGGATTCAAGTCATGTTCTTGTCTTTTTGTTCTTTACAGGTTCTTAACTTCCTCCTCAAGCCATTTACATCTAAACCGCTACTAGAAATCTATGGAATAAAGTATAGAATTTCCTCTAATAAAACAGTCATACACTGCCAGAGGCTGCAAAAAATAAATACAATATCCTACATTTGTTACTGAAAATGATAGCTGTATTGTTTAAAAAATATACATTCACCCTAAGCCTTCATATAACTTAAAACATTACATATTTCTGAAATCTTATTAGCCGTATAACTGAACAAGAGACAGCAGCTCTGCAAGGTTTAGTTGAGGGGCCTCTAGTGATGTCACAGGAGATCCGCCATCATCATTATCCCCAATCATCATCTCCAGTCATCATTATCCCCATTCATTATCATCCCCAGTCATCATCATCCCCAATCATCCCCAATCATCATCCCCAATCATCATCCCCAATCATCATCCCCAGTCATCATCATCCCCATTCATTATCATCCCCAGTCATCATCATCCCCAATCATCCCCAATCATCATCCCCAATCATCATCCCCAGTCATCATCATCCCCATTCATTATCATCCCCAATCATCATCATCCCCAATCATCATCCTCAATCATTATCATCATCCCCAGTCATCATCCCCAATCATCATCCCCAATCATCATCATCCCCAGTCATCATCATCCCCAGTCATCATCCCCAGTCATCATCCCCAGTCATCATCTCCAGTCATCATCATCCCCAGTCACCATCATCCCCAGTCATCATCATCTCCAGAAGGATGAGGCTCTAAGACTCCACCTTTAGAACTGAACTCCACAGTAATATAAACATCTAGAAAGAACCCTTTTTACCGTTATGTAGAAATAATACCATCAGTCACATAAATGAAAGCTCGGTAAATGAAAGAGATATTATATATAAAGAGAATGCTGGTGAGTTGAAGGGGCTGAAGGACTCCCACACTGAATAGGAGACAGTGTGGTATGACAGACAGGGAACTGAGATGGATGTTCACACAAGACAGTGACCAACACAAACACCCCATTAGGATGCTATAGTGAGATACATTTGTACGTGCCAGTGGTCACTTTCTATGTTTCTAAGACACAATATGTTTAAATCTGTCAATACACTTATGGGACCCTAATGTGTGGCATTACGAAATATTTGATTGGATTTGAAGAACGCCCGATGGTAAAGGGTGTTAGACTAGCATAACAGTAACAGTTGAGGGTTGATAATGAGGGGTAAGAAGGCGTGCTGGGGTCAAACTGAGCCATGGGGATTGGACGGAGTAGGGATCTTTTAAACCAGGTGACTGTTTTAAACCTATCAAGCTACCTGTCTAAATTAGTTGAGAAGGGAGAAGGCTGTGTGAGGGGTTTTGTACATTCACTGCTGTAGGAGGTGGGTCACTGTGAAGGAGATGGGTCAGTGTGTAGGAGCAGGTTGGTCACTGTGAAGGAGATGGGTCAGTGTGTAGGAGCAGGTTGGTCACTGTGAAGGAGATGGGTCAGTGTGTAGGAGCAGGTTGGTCACTGTGGAGGAGGGCTTCCCCAGAACACTGCGGGACAGGATGAGATGAAGGGGAGGAGGGACTGAGAAGGAATGTGTGATTTTCTCAGCGCTAAGCCACATCATTATTGTAAAGAGATGCAACCTTTGGAGAGTTTACTGTTTGCACGTTACATGTTATATATGCAGTCCACTAGGTGGCGCGTGGAGTGCAATCAATGATGACACACAGTACTTTTTTGTCACTGCGATGCTGTGGCTTTGGACATTACGGGATGGAGGGAGGGGAGGAGAGATGGGAACAATCTTCGAAGAGGTCTTCTCTTCTCATGTGGCTGGTTTCAGGTCGAATTAGTTGACTAATGGAATCTTTCGAAAGAGTTTTCCAACTGTGATCAGAATTCCTTTGGATAAAAAGGGTAAATCTGAATATAAATATACATGAAATTAATTGGATTAGTGCAAAAAAGACAGGATGGTCACTGACATAGAGTATACCTCGCTGAATCCGCTCTCTCTGTATATCTGACTCCTCATTTGTCTCACAACACAGTGACAGAGCTGTGATTCCATGAACTCTCTTTGCACACACGTTCACACACTCACACACACACACGCACACACACAAACACACAGGATAACATGCAAACAAAACACGCTTTGGATAAAAGTATCTTCTAGATGAATAAAAAAAGTAAAAGACAATGAGCAAAAGACACATACATCCAAACACATATAGCAGACTCATTCACACACCCACACAAACACACACTCGATGTGACCAACATGATGTGAGTTTAGGTCCTGCAGCAGCCTGCACTCTTCATCTCTTTGTTGACGTAATCATGGAGCTTGAACTTGTCACTGGACTCCTTCATAGACCTGTGCTTCAGCTCTCTGACGGCCAGGACAGGACAGGAAGGAGGGATGAGAGAGGAAAGGAAAGGACATTTGTGTTAATATAAACTCTGAGCGTGCGACTGGTTGAGTATGCACAAAGAGAAGCATCAGAAAACAAAGTCACTAAGTGTTTTAACTCTGATTACACGTGAACATATTAGACCCTCGGGAGTACAGTGATGAGTAAGATGACGCATGTTCTTGCTATATTCAAGTCGCTGTGTAGGACTGTACTCACTTGGCCACAGCTGTGAAGGCAAGCTCCACATTAAGGCCAGACTTGGCACTGGTTTCCATGTAGGGGACACCAAACTCCTACACAGACACAACAACAACAACAAATAAACAAAAAAACTATATGTGCAGAGGAAACACATCTGTCTGAACTTTGACCTGTGGCCTTTTGAGCCACATTGACTGACATTTGCACTGTATTGTATATCCACATGGTTTACAAGTTAGTACACAAAACCACACCTCAAGTCTAGACACAAATCTTGTCTTCCAAACAAATACAAATTAGGGCTGTTTATTTGGATCCCTCTGTACATGAATTCCAATATCCTTGACATCCAACCAAGCTAGTTTGGTAAAAAGGGACTTTGTCTTAAACCCCTAGTAATGACAAATCAAATGCGTTTTCACTCCCTCGCAGACATCAACACAGGCAGTGTCTGGAGAGAGTTATTGCCAGCTTAATGCTTTCAGAGCTATAGGGAGACAATGTGATATCTGTGTTGCTGCCGGGGTTCCACTAGTGTGGGCGAGGGAATGAGAAACTGGTCTAGTGGATCCTTCAAAGCTCCAAACTTTATTTACACGTGTCTTTGTCAAGAAATCTGACAGTGTATTTCTCAGAAATATCATTAACCTCGAAATATCATCTGTCTTATGACCATAGAGGGTTTTTAATTCTTTGAGTAAAATGAAACATCCGGCTACGTGTCATGATGGAGAAATACTCATATTTATTTACTAGCGTAGAGATTTTTTTCTCTTTGTTTTGTATTACTGCAGATGGCGCAATAATGGAACAGTTTAATCAATAACAATCTGGCAATGAGAAAAGTGTTTTCAAGGAGAGACGGATGAACGAGAAAGAGAGAGATGGAGACAGACAGAAAGAGAGTGACAGAGAGACAGAGAAACAGAGAAAGTGAGAGTGAGAAGGAACGGAGAGAGATGGAAGGAAGGAAAGTCAGACAGACAGACGTCAGAGTTGTGCACATCCTTGCTCGATATTAAGGCCCCGCAAAGGAGATTAGCTATTCACCTTAGCCAGCTTTTCTCCATCCTCTCTCTTCACCACTCTTTCATGTGTGGAGTCCGCCTGGGGATACAGAGGAGCCACACTTTAGATATACAGATGTGTGAGGCTGCATCAAAACTACTGTGTTAGCCAGGAGTAGATAGGATTGACTGTGGCCCCCAGACCTAATAAGGGAACTAAAGATGTGTTGAGATATATATACAGTACCAGTCAAGTACTAGTACCAATTTCCCAATTGAATGGGAAAATGAGTCCAAACTTTTGACTGGTACTGTTAATATATACATATATACTAAGGTGTACTAGACCTTAGGATCTTTGGCATAAAGCATGGTGATTTATGTAGTCTGTTACTGTAAAGTAATGACCTAAGGCAAGAGGCGCAGTAAAAAGAAGAGGTGGTTAATCAGTCTAGCTCTCACAGTAAACTGCAACTATGCAGTAGGTGTACAGTGTGGGATGCTAAAAGCTAAAAATAACTGCAAAAAAAAAAAAAAGACTAAATGTAAAAGCTAAAGTGCTCTGTAAACAGACCTTCCCACAAAGCCAATCTGCAACTTTTGTTGGCTACTTTACTTTTGAAAATATCTTATTTCATTAAATGTAAATTTAACCTAACTTGAGCCAGCCAGCAAGCACAGCAAGCCCCAGAGCTCCATCATTAGAAGCTGTAGTCCTACATAAAAATTGTTGCAGCATACGTTTTTTAAACTCCAGGGGCCCATAAAGTTTATAATATAAGCTAAGAGTGTGACTAACTAAGGAGAGGAGGGTCTCTATCCTAGTTGGAGACGAGGACAAACATCTGTTCTCAGCTCTTCTAGCATGTGGAAGAGATTTATTTATAGCTCTGGCCAATCTGTTGAGTCTATTCTGCATGTTGATCTGTTGAGCTGCTGTGCATGTTGGTGTTTAGTTCCCAGAGAGAGAGGGGCAGCTGAGTTATCTGTGATATTGTACAAGGTACAGTATTCTACAAGCTACGGTATTGTTCTAATTTTCCATGGAAATAATTCAAATGTTGCTGTGTGTGTTGGTGAATAAATACTGTAAGAGAGAGCAATAGAGAGAGAACATCAGAACACATTGGGTTATTGTAGGCATACTATAAATACCACAAACTATTCAATACAGACTCCTGTGAAGGAAATAAAGCTGTTGCTTTGTCTGACTGTTAATTATTGTCGGGGTGATGTGCTGTTGTGCCTTGGTAATGAGTTGTTGTGTCTAGTCGAGTGACAGATGTGTGTGGGGTGGGAGGAATTTCCCGAGACAGCGCACCTTGTTGCCGAGCAGCATCAGAACCGCATCCTGTTGAGTGTACTCGTGAATCTCTGTCAGCCAGGCCTGAGGAAGACAGGAGACACACGTGACCCAGAGGAAGACAGGAGACACACGTGACCCAGAGGAAGACAGGAGACACACGTGACCCAGAGGAAGACAGCAGACACATCTGACCCAGAGGAAGACAAAACCAAAACAGAACGCAGAAGAGAAGGGGGAAAGGAGGGGGACCCGTAAGAAAAAAACTTATTTCCAAAAAGGACAAAAAATAGGGACATTTCATGCACCAGAGATGAAAAGACATCAGCTGGAGACAAAATGAGAGAGAGAGAGAGCTAAAGGGAAAGAGAAAAGGAGAGAGATAAAAGAGAGTTTGGAGACTATAAACGAACAGGGAGCATCAGCAGCCTTATAAAAAGCAGCCTTCTGCAGCCTTGGGATCAGAAGACTTCATGATGCCGTAAAAAAGAGAAAGCCTGCATAATCATCACCTGGCAACGGGTGGCCTGAATCAACACAGACAATAAGAACGTAAACAGCAAAAGCAACCCCAAGTTCCAAAGCTGTCTGTCCAGGAGCAGAGACAACTCAGCGAGGCCCCATCAGTCTCCAGTAATAGTTTTGTAATCGACAGGGGCATAGATCGCAGCCCGTCTGCCAAAACAATATCCTTCATCTAAGCACTCGAGGCCAAAAGACATTACCATACTTAATTACGACCCCTTGTGAAATACTCCACATTGCTTTCCTGACTGGCCAATAATCAATCTCTTTGTTGTGTTGCATGGAAGGTCCAAAGCAGTTTACTTCAAGTTAGGTCCGTTCTAATTACACACAGATAACGGGATGGTCGTAATGATTTTACCCTTGCTCACATGCAGTCAAGGTTGGGCTGTGGAGTGTGTGGAGATGAAGGAGATGCACATGGACACAATGGTGTGGGTCCTTTCTTTTCCACCATTAACCTTTATTTAACCAGGTTTGTCCAATTGAGATACAAAAATCTCTTGTACAAGAGAGACCTGGCGAAGAATGGCAGCATATCGTTTCAGAAATAACTACACACTCACATGAAGACAACAGACAAGCTCAAAGTGCACTGCATCGAAAGTGCAGGAAAAAAAAAACAATCCTATTATTAATTAAAACATTGACTATTATCAATGGGCTCGCATTCCATCGACTTTACAATTCCTTATTATTCAGTGAGAATAACTATGTCCTTAAACCCATTCTGCAGGCTATTCCAAGCAGATGGCGCAGAAAACCTGAAGGCCTTCTTTCCCAACTAAGTCCGAACTTTAGGAACAGTCATAGGCATAGTGTCCTGAGACCCTAACCCATAAGTGCCATGTTTATGGGACGGAAAGACAAATAAATACCAGTGGAATCTACCCAGTATGGCCTTATAGATAATGTTATATGTGTATTATAACATTAAATGTGTGTATATGTGTGTGAGAGTCAGTAAGGGAGCGAACATGTGTGTGTCTGTGTGTGTACCTTTGTGAGCCTGTTTGACAGCCTGTGTATGAAACATAATTCACACAGATGACATAGTGGGTGTAAGACAGCACAGAACTACATGTCCCATGTCGTCTCTCTTCCTAACAAGCGTCTCTGTCGATCCTCTGAGCCAGTTGCGCAGTGCACAGCAGCCTCTCAGTCCATTTCAGTCTCTAAGGGGCACAGAAATACCATTCACTTTGTTTAAATGCTGGGAGGTAATGAGGCAGGAGATGTGTCGTGATCGGAAAAGCCAGACTCTTTTTCTCTGAGTATGAGGCACTTTAGGCTGCTAATCACCCAGAAAAGACGAAGGATAGGGGGAGGGGGCCATCCAGCCTCTCCCACCCAGACTCCAGGCTAGATCGGTGGGCAGGAGAAGACCTTTAGGAACACAGTCACACTTGGTTGTGGGTCATGTTTGTGTTTACAAGCCTTGTGAAAAATCAAGAGCCCGTAATGCTCTTATACATGCTCTTATGGTTCTTACATGCTCTTATGGTTCTTCCCTTTGGGACTTATTTCGTTTTCACAATGTATTTTTCATGTTTTGGCTACCCACAATGTTTGGGGCTATCTCGTTGTTATGATCAGTGACCTATGCACTTTTGTAAAGCTCTCTTTTGGAAGTCGCTTTGGATAAAAGCGTCTGCTAAATGCATAAATGTAATGTAAATGTATCTGTTTTGCTGGAGGGGATCAGTACTAAATCACTGGTTCAAGGAACAATCTGTTTGAAATATGTTTGGCCTCATGGACAAAAGAAGCTTTGCTACACACGATGAATCAGACCCGCCCACACATAGACAGAAGCACACATGTATTTACACACACATCCAAAACACAGGTGTATTTAACAATATTGAGCTGTAAGATAGATGCGCGATCCATCAACCAGGCCAAATGGTGTTGAATGGATCTATTTCCTTTATCAGGAGACATGTGAATGCGACAGCTGCATTGTCACATCCCTCATCCGCATAAACACTCTGTTCTGACAACAGACAAAGGAGCCATTGGGTCTTTTTTACCTTGGGCAAGCACAATAACAAGGCATGACTAAGCAAGGGGTTTGTGTCTCTCACATTTGGCAATCCTTTATATACCGTGGCGTGATCATTCTCTGGCAATCCTGAATGTAGGGACCTTTATGAATCATTTGTATTCGACCATTAGGTCTCCGATTTACTGGAATGAATTGCATCCTTCTGGACAGTTTGTCTGAAGTATCTCTCCTCTTTGCCTGCTATTTAGGAGGCTAATGAACCATGGGCTGTGATTAGACAACCACAAGCTGTTCAGAGGCCCTGGAGCTTCATGGATAATTTACCCAGCATAGTCATCATGTCCAGGTGTCATCCCTGCCCCCATCTCTCCTGGGGAATTGGATTGCACCTTCCGTTATGTAGAATCACTGGCATTGTAGAGACAAAGTAGAATGAGAAGACTCACTAAATGGTGAGCAGATATAGGAGCAATGACGACGAAGCAGCATGAGAAAGAGAGAGGAAGTGAGTGGGAGAGAGAGCAGGAAACAGCAAGAGAGAGAGAGAGACCGAAAGACAGGGAGACAGAAATGTATAGAGAAAAGGAGAAACACAGAGAGGATGAGAGAGAGAAAGAGAGAGAGAGAGAGACAGAGAGACAGAGAGAGAGAGAGAGAGAGAGAGAAAGAGAGAGACAGAGAGAGAGACAGAGAGAGAGAGAGAGAGAGAGAGAGAGAGAGAGAGAGAGAGAGAGAGAGAGAGAGAGAGAGAGAGAGAAAGAGAGAGAGAGAGACAGAGAGAGAGACAGAGAGAGACAGAGAGAGAGAGAGAGAGAGAGAGAGAGAGAGAGAGAGAGAGAGAGAGAGAGAGAGAGAGAGAGAGAGAGAGAGAGAGAGAGAGAGGAGCAGAGGGTAGGAAGACAAGGAGAAAAGATAGAAGGGGAAAATGATCAGACGTTTTAATTAACCTTTCCCTCTATCTGTCCCTGGGCATGTGTGCATGTGATGGCAGAGCCCAGATGAATAGGAGGTGTGTGATTAACAGGTCGTTATGAGGCGTGGAGGGCCAGCCGCCTGGTGCATTCTAAACAAACAATGTCATTAACAGAAGCCATGTTCGCTAGCTTGCCTTGCCACAACCACAGAGGTTTAGAAATACACTGTAGGTCTGACACCAGGCACTGAAGGGCTTCTAAAATGATTGAGAGAGATAATCAGATCTGAGAAGACATCATCTCTATTTTTTGCTCTTTATACCTTTTTGGAATCCTAATACTCATTCATTATAACCCCTGCAACACGTTAGCAGACTAATGTCTGACTTCAGGTATCCTTTAAGCCCTCTTAGAATTTCAATGGACACTTCATGAACAAACTCAATATGGTATTGCTGGAACTGATGTTAGTTTCCTCCAGGATCACAATGACTCTTACTTACAGACTTGTTGCTCTTAATGGTAAGCTGTTACTGATTTAAAACTCGGTACTCGCTGTGAAATATACTTACTGTTGCTTGCTTTTTTACAGGTACACTCCTGCAGTTTTTTGAGGTTCATGTTGTTTAATTCTAACATGTTTAACTACATGCTCTTATGGTTTTTCCCTTTGGCACTTATTTTTGTTTTTTGTTTTTTCACAATGTATGCTTCATGTTTGGCTACCCGCAGTGTTTGGGGATATCTCGGTGTTATGATCAATGACCTATGCACTTTTGTAAAGCTCTCTCTTGGAAGTCGCTTTGGATGAAAGCGTCTGCTAAATGAATACATGTAAATGTAATGGTAAAAAACACATTAATAAAGTTTGCAATTCAACAAGTCTAAATGTATCAGGCTAGCTTCTCTTTCTCCCTATTCTATTCATTCTCTCTCCCTCTGTTTCTCCCTATCTCTTTCTCCCATTGAGAAAAACCCATGTTTTTCTCTGCCTCTTCCTCTTTCACTTTGTTGACATGAATCATTTTTCATGGAAGCTTTAGTATAGCCCATCTTCTATGTCCAATTACAAGCCCTCTTATCAGCTTGTTTGAAGGAAGGGTGTTTATCTTTCACCAGGCACCGTTGGTAATTGAAGGCTGGGAATTGATGTCTAAGACGTTGTCGTTTGCTGATTTGAATGGGCAAACAGCTGCAGAGGGAGAATACCGATGCCACATGACGAAATGTGAAGAAACCTGGAAAATGGTGTCTGACTGTGTTACTGGCCATGGAAGAACATGGTCATGCTGTGAGCGGTCAGTCTGTTCTTCGCAGATGGAGGAGAGGACAGTAAAGGCCATCTGGAGGTCAGGCATCCCTCCGCCCACGCTACCCAGCATGCACCTGGCATGTTGATGATCTCGCTTCCATAGTAGTCTCGATGCCAGCGGTGAGGATGGTGGAGATAAAACGAAGAGATGGAAAAGAGAAGAGATGACGAAGAGAGAGATGGAAAGACAGAAGAACAGCGAGACAAAGGAAAGGAGGGAACCAGATCTTTACAGGCTCCATCGTCCGAGCCATACCTCATGACCTGTTTGGAACCCCTACAAGAGAGAGGGAGAGAAATAGAGCGAGGGAAAGTTGACAGATGCCAAGGTGAGAAGAAAGGCAGAGAGGGGAAGAAACACAGGAAAGGCAAAAAGGTGGAAAGAGCAGGAGAAAAAAAAGAGAAGTAATGAGAGGGAAACGGACTGTGGTTGTTGCTCTATTTCGCCTTCCTGTCACTGCCATGACAGTTGGTGCTACGTGAGGGTACAGCCCACACATATATTTCTTCCTGTCTAGTTTTCTGACGTAAACAGGACAGGGATGCACCCTAAATGATATTGTCGGACTGCTAGAGAAGAATGAGGGAGAGCTGACTCAATCTCCCGAGCAACACCAATCTATCATTCAGTAAGTCAATAATGGATGTGCAGTTTTTCCATAACCTTTCACCTTCCGTGTTCAAATATTGTGAACGATTTGTCAGCAAGTGCTGTTCCCCTTGTCTGTCCATAATTAACCTATACTATACCCGTTGTGGGAAGGGTTTGTAACAGTGTACTACCAGGTTACTCTCATATTCATACCACAGGGATACAGAAATTTTGTATCCATATTATAGCAATACTTCAGGAATACTATCATTTCTGATCCATACTACAGAAACACTCTCATCTCTATTCCATACCACATGATACTATCATCTCCAACCCATATTACAACCATACAACAGGGATACAACAATCTGAACTGTATCCTACACCAATACTGAAGGAACACCGTCAAGTGTAATCTATACTACAGGGATAGTACATGAATATTACTGTACATTATCTATAATCCATTCTACAGGACAGTATTAATTAAAATGTATATCGTTTCTAACCCATTCTATAGGGATCATACATGGATACTACTGTATATCATTTCTAATCCACACTATATACAGGACAGTACAGCGACACTGCAGCATCAAAGCTCTATTCTATTTGGCCACTTTCTCGACTCACTCATGCAGGGAAATGTTTGAAAGTCACCGAGCTCACCGCCAGCTTCCAAACACTTCTGTCACACTATTGTCGGAGGGGATTTGCTATGGGTGACAGTGCAGCTCTGGCTGTGCTTTGATCAGAGTCTCTAACCCAACAAGACAGTACTCTGGAGGCTCCTTGGGCAGAGTCATGGCAAGCCAAAGCCCAGGCAGGAAACTCCGGAGTCGGGGAGAATGTGAGCGTGCTCCCCCTGGGAGGGAGGTTGACAAGAACAACATGGCAGCTTAACCAGACACAGTGGCAGGTTCTAGGCTAGTATCAAGGGTTTACAGGGACGAGATGTGTCGGAACTGTTGGGGTTTAGGTGCTGAATATGTTCATCCTCTTCACGTATACACCACAACACAACACACACACAACACACTAGTATGACAAGAAAACAAGAAAATAAACTCGAAACAAAGTGAGGAATTTCTCTTAAGATCTGATATCTGGGCAGGGGCATGGAAAGAACATGGACTTGCCTGTTCCCTTTAAACAAAGGGGGTGAGAGAAAGACACTAACTCTTTACTCCCTGGGTTTTATCTTCAAGTATCAAGCAAAAGTTTGAGTGAGTCCCAGCATGTGAGTGACAATGATCATCAACACCAGTAATGCTAGTTAGAACGGCAGTAAGGTTATTTGGAACAAGTTCCTTTCGGGATGATTCATATTGTCTCTGAGAATGTAACTGAACATTTGCTAAGAGGACAGAACAGAGATTGGACTAATGATGAATCAAAATAGACTTGAATATTTTTCCAGAGAATATGCTGACGACACAGTAAAAAAAGAAACAGAAATATATATATATAAAAAGGGAAAATTATAACTGAAAGGAAATTGTTCCCCTGGAAATCTGTAGTCAGCAAACTCTCTGCTCCTCATCCCTCTTAACCGCTCAACTTTCCAGGTTGGTATTTCCAAATAGCAGTCAACACTTTCAGTTAGGACACAAAGATTGCTTGCAGAATAAAAATCTATTACTGAAAAGAAAAGTATTGCCTGAGGTGTTAAGGAAGTGAGGCTTCTCAGAGCAGAGGGAGAGAGAGGCCGGCTCCTGGGCTTCGAGACGGCCTTGGTTGAGCAGGCGAAATGTCTCGCTTTTGAAATGAAACTAAGTAAATATAGATGCAATTAGAATGCCCGGCGGAGGCAGTTTAACCTCAAGCCCTCATCTCTGGCTTCCGAAGCACTGCTGGGAATAGGAAGAGCCACAGCATAGATCAGGCTTCCCATCACAGTTGGAAAGAGAGAGAGACAGAGAGTCAGAGAGAAAGTGAGAGGGAGAAGGAAGAGAAAAAAGGGAAAGAAATGAGAGATATAAAATCTAATGAAAGACAAACAGATACAAAGTAGCGACTTGGATGAAGTTATCTCAGAGACAGCACCGCTACAATAATCCCATCTGACATCACTATCCTTCCATCCTTAATTTTGATGATGACTAAACCATGGCCACGCCTACTTCTTCATCTACGGATTCTGAAGGTACATTAGCAGTCAGCCAGCAGTGGTAAATCCATCCAACTCACATTCACGACCCCCTGGCCTCACCTGCTTCAACACGGCCCTCAGATCAGTGACCCCAGCGGATGCCAGGAGTGTGCTCACTGCATGGCCCTAATTGGAACATCTGTGACACAGAAAGCCATTATGGGCTGTCGAGCGTCGCTTAGGAGCAAAGGTGAGAGGTCTTTCATGAGTTCCACACACCGATAGTGACTGCAGTCACCCTGGGCTGTGGGTGTGTGTGAAATGTGTCCATCCGCTGATCCTGGCTAGCAAACCTGGTCGCAAACATTGGTAAATTGACTTTTACTCGAAAATCTGAAATGTATGAATACAAAAGAGGAAATTAATATTTGATCTAGTGAGATAGGATTGAAGGTTGTCTAGGGTAAACGTGAAAAAAGATTTTTAAAATTCTGCATTTATTAGAGTCTGACAAAAACGTTCTGATTTTATTGTGAATAAAGCTAAATAGTCTACATCATAGAAGACAGCACACAATCCATAAATGTCATGTAACATATAGTCCAGTCTTATAGTACATACAGCCAACTTATGCAGGCTCTATGGTATTTGTTAACCTATCCCCAAATTGAGCCAGGAAGCAGAAAGAAGAGTGTTTAGACCTGTCACTTCCCAGATTTGTGACACAGAAAAACACTTTCGTACATTGCTTTGGATAAAAGCATCTACTAAATCATTAAATATATATGTAGATCTGCACATACAGTATAACCGGTAGCCCTTTACCACAGCACATTCTTACATCATTTTCTGAATGTACCTGTGCTGGTTTTCAAGTGATAATTTTTCTTCTATGTGTTAAAATTCCAGAATGTATGTTTAGTTGGAGTTAAGTTACATCTACATTTATTCATTTAACAAATTATTTTATCCAAATTGACCTATGCTTTGTGCATATATTGTTATAAGTGCACACACTAGAAAAGGATTAAGCGGTTATTCCCAAAGAACCGTGTGTTTTCTAAAACTGTGCAAAAGTAACATCATTGCAAATACAACATCACAGGCGGAAGCTACTGTACCTGGGCGTCAAATTGACTTTTTCACAGACTGTCACTCAAACTGACATCATGTCAACTAGAGCAGCCGATTAGTCATGAAGGATGATACCTACACACAGCTCAGAGTCAGTTTTAGATGGAGATCTGTGGGAAAAAGCACCCGGTTATGCTTTAGACCTTGAGGTAAACACAATCTGGATTAGTGGGATTTATGCACTTAACAGTAAGACCACATGAGAGCCATGGAAAACAACTTTGAAGAGTAAATCACCTCATGAAACTTCTATGCTTTTGCTCCTACGGTGTTGCGACTTGCTAGTTTGACAAGCTTTTCCAGAGTTGGGGGGAGTAAGATGGGGGGGGGGGGTAATGTGGGGGTACAGTCTTCTCTCTGTGTCTGACATCATGTACATCAATCATCCTTGAAACACTGTTTGTCACAATCTTACAACCTCAGCAGACCACAAGTCTTGTAAACCTTGACAACAAACATTAAGCCAGAAGCGCTGCGACATAAAATCTCAGCCTTAAATAATTCACAGAAACACATTGTTGTACTTCCAGTTTACCACAGAAAGGAAGTCAAAAATGTGTATTGTACGTAACATTAGATGCTTTCATGACAGTTAAGAAGTCATAGAGAAGGGACTAAGCATGAGTTCAATATGAGACAATCTTTTCTCCCTCGTAGATGAAGAAAAAAAGACAACAATGAAAGATAATTCAAAGGAGATAGTTCCCCTGGACAGCGCTTGGCAGCACAATTCCTCAGACTTTTCCTTCTTAACCTCTCAGCTTTGAATATTTGCCTTTCCAAACTGCAGTCAACGCTCTTGGTCAGGACCAAAAGAAATCACTTTTTGTGAAGTAAATGAAAGTATTTTCTGAGGTGTTACGGAAGTGTGGCTTCTCAGAGTAGAGGGAGAGAGAGGTCGACCCCTGGGCTTTGAGACGGCCTTGGTTGAGCAGGTCGAAAGTCTCGCCTTTGAAACTAAACCAAGTAAATATAGATGCAATTAGAACACCCGGCGTAGGCAGTTTAACCTCAAGGCAACAGAGGAGGAGAGACAGCTGACTATGAGTTTGAAGGCGTTCTCGGCCTTTAGTATGAAAAGCTTCACTTTCAGTCTGTGTGAGTAATTGGACACACACGCCTAGAACAGAGACCAGCTCCAGTGTAGCCTGTAGGGGGTATCTATCTATGAGTCTTCATAAAGCTATAAAGGCTCTAAACAAGTGTGCTAAAATACTTACTATAGTGGTAAAAGTCTGGTCACTGGCACTAGGGTCATTATCACAATAACTGACAACATGACAATAACTCATGGATTCAGGTTGAACAAATATCTATTTTTATGGTAGAAATATTGGAGCCATTGAACCATAACAGGACCCATACAGAAACACTTGAATCTACTGCCAACAAGGACCTGTTTGCTGTGTGCTGGAATAGATGTCAAGATTTCAACATACACTCCAGACAGCGCAGAGCTGCAAGACTTTCATATTAGTAACAATCCCCCAAATGAAACATATTGATATGTACAGCGATGGTCATCAATAGTAACTGACTCATGTCTGAGGACTATATCCTGTGATCTAGCCAGTCACATCCTGACTGTGTTTTGCTTTTTGCTCTCTATTGAATGTAACATCTCTGAATCAGGGTCAGATATGAATGCATATTCCTCTCTCATTCCTCTCTTCATTGGGCTGAAGGCGTAAGGGCATTTGCTCTACCTTCAGTACATCCACCTTGCTAAACCAAGGAATCAATTCATATCCAGACTCAGTCTTTTAGTCATTTATGATGACAATGATAATGGTATTAAATGTAACTTTTATGTCATTGTTATGTAATTGTTATCTTATTTTTATTATTGACTGTGATAAGGGGAAAAGCTTTATGGAGGACTGGATCGCACCGGAAAATATTGCACCGGAATAATGTCTCAATTTCCTCAGCGGCATGGACTCTGGGGATGAATGAAAGATTAAAGAACAATGGAGGAAGGGTGTTGTCCAAGAAACTCAGAACTGTTTGTTCACGGTGGATAGTTAAACATCGGATCAAAGGCAGAGCAAATTCAGTTACGTTGCATTGGACTCTGATTGGGATAAAAGAGAGGCTAATTTGCCAGAGGGAGAGAAAGCCAAATGGATTTATAAAGGTTTGTTAGTTTTGGTTGCAAATCGAATATCATTCATCCTGAGCTATGGAGGAGGGAGCAGGTTGTGTTTGTGTGCAACCAACAACATAGAATACAAGGCATTCATCTTGTTTGATGGTTATCTTTAGACATTAGCACTCCATTGTTTCTCAAAGGCATGTCTAGGGTCCTTTAATGTTTGAGCATTTTTAGGCCTGTGGGGGCCGAGGCAGATGTTTGCTCCTTATCCATATTTTACCTGCTGTGTTATGTGGGACAGAGATAGCATAGAGAACATACTATTAGCAACACATATGAGGATTTACAATATAGATGTAAAATAGCTCCTGACTCAGTCCACATTTCAAAACAACTCCTGCCGTTCTTTGGCCTTCACCAAACATATCCATGATCAGCATGGTGTTGATGGGAATTGCAGTTCCAACACTGTGTGAGCTTATGGAACCTGTAATCATGCTGAAGTATTTCCTGATCCTCCATGGCAGTGTTGTGTAGCAGGACTGTTCCTGCTGTGGATTTTCTAATCAGTTTTTGTATCACCTCCCCTGACTCCGTCATCGCCTGGGTAACCAGACAAAGTGCCAATCTCAAAACAGTAACACCACCAGCTCCACATAAAGGAAAGCACTTAGCGGACAAAAAGCTATAATTATGAAGAGGTATTGCATAACAATGCACATAATCACATCTGATAGAGAGACGCTGTCCCTACTTTGTGAGAGAACAGATGGAATAGCTTAAAATATTACCTATTACCATTACTTAAATGGTAAAATGGAATACGGGGTGGGGGTTAAGGTACTCTAAAAAGTTTAGGTTTTTCAAATTAGTTTCAAAGTAGTTTTCCTTACTTTCATAAACTGGTTCAACCAGGTGAAAAACTTCATCTCAGGCATCACTTGCCACCAGGCTTCAACGCTGAGTCAGTGCAACTGAATGTCACTGACTGCCTGTCTATCAAATCTCAGTAGTGACCATGAGTCCTCCCCCTGGCAGGTACAGATAAATGAAATTGAATTGGAACGTCTGCAGCCAAGTGCCAGCGCGTGAGGCATCAGTGTTGGTGGATGTGAGGAGCAGTGTATGATCTGGCCCCTGGGGGCCGACCGGTCAGGTAATGGAAGTGTCCTGGCCGTTAGTGGACAAGGGGGAAGGGAAGCATTTTGCTGTGACACCATGATTGGGCAAAACCAGACTGTGCAGGATGGATCAACACCTAGAATAGGCAGTTGTCAGGGGATGCTATGGGAGAGAGGATGTGATGAGGATGATGATGATGATGATGGTGATGAACATAATAATAGAGATGTGGATCATGGTGTCGATGATGATAACAATGATGGTAGGGAATGTGACCGTGATGAGGTCAGTTCTCAATGGCCAGTTAAGGTTCCTAAATTACAGGGCAGCAGTCGACCCGTGACAAGATGACAGCTATGAAGAACCATGGATGACGTCAAAGCAGAAGCACACACAATCGCAACCCTGGCAGAGCAGGGTAAAGCGTGGCGTGGCATCCTATGATGACATACTGTGTTTCCTAGTTTGTGATAGGACAAATGTCTTCATTTGGACACACACTGACAGATTCGTGTAAATGTCATCTCAATCTTGCTTCCCTTTCACCCAGTTTCTCCAAGACCCAGACTGAAGCCAAGCATGTCCCCAACATAAACTCCCGTCTGTGAGAAGGCAGCGTGACATTTAACTGGCGGCAGAGTGCAAGCTGCCTCTACCCCTCTCCCATGCCCCTGGGACGAGGAAAGATGGTGGAGGGAAAGAAAATGTTTACGGCCCATGTGTACCTTCCCTGGTTTCTCCCATCTCTCTCACACACACACACTTACACACACACACACACTCATATTGTACAGGGCAGCCTAAGACACAGACACACACAAACAACATTTAATTTCAACAAAGCCAAATCCCTGACGACACAGCCGCCCAAAAAACCTGGCAGACGTCTCTTGCACACTAGAGATGAAGACCGCAGAGAACATCTGCCATTTTACCAGGGCTGGACTGGAACATAAAGGAGCATGCAGTACACTTCGAGAGAATAAATCCCTATTCAATTTTGCAGCCATCGATTAGTCATGCCATTGTTAAGCAGGGGGCTTTGGTAGAGTTGGCAGCCTCCACTGAACCCCAGCCAGGCCACTGGGCATCTCAGGAACCTCTGGTGGAGGTGGTGGCACCAACACTGTAGTCCAGGCTCTGGGGGTGCCAACATTGGAATTAGATGCGAGTTCCAGACCACAAGAATAGAGTTGTTCTCTTCTAGAAGCTTCTATTCAGATACACACACACATTCAAGTGGAAGATTCTAAGCATTCCAAAGTTCCGGTCTATTGTCGTGTCTTTCAATCATTTATAAATATTGGCCTTGGGGAGCAGAATTGAGCGGTGTTCCTGGGTACTTTGAGGGTGCAGATGCTTTTACAAAAGGGACTCAGGACCTCTCCTCTATCCCATCCCTTCTGCATCTGGTCTGCATTTGTAGTAATAGAATCCACCGACACCTTTTCTTACAAGACATTTCCGAATTGACTGTACCGTCATTTAAGAAGGCTTAAAACGTTTGAGGTAAACTGTCGTTGTGAAAGGTAAACACACTGGCCGAGGAGCTGAAGGCAGGCTTGTGATGCCACCTCCATGCCCATCAGTTCATCATTACAGCGCCCCCGAGGAGAGGGAGGCCTCAGAAACAGGGAGGGATGTACAGATGGACAGATCAGGGGTCTGTCAGACAGATGGACAGGCAGATGGACAATCCCCCCCACCCCCCACCCCCCACCCACACTCCAGGTGCTTTAGGAATCGAGGACCAGAGACAGAACAGGCATCAGCAAGTCCTTGGGGGGCTAGGGCTACTGCGATACCGGCCAATTACAGCCACGCACGGCCACACGCGCACACACACGCACGCTCTCTCCTCCATCCAAGGCTCTTTTATTGTCTACACGCTTTGGTACCATTCTCTTAGTTTAGCTTCTTTTCACTGGCAGCAGCAGAGAAATAATAAGTGTGAAGATCTTCTCCATGCATTCTCATCCGAAATAATGATATAGGATTGCTCTGTTATACGTGGACACCCTTAGAGACCAATTTCAAAGAAACTATTGCTCACTCCATTGTCAGACAATGCTACTCCCCCTCACACACCCCAGCCACTTACATGCTTCTCACATCATGATTAGACACATGGGTTCCATGGCGACAAAGCGTTTTGGATTATCGGCTATTTCATCAGCGTTCTCCAGTACATCGCTAGGAGGATAGAACAGATAGAACAGAGGATCTCTTACCTGGATGTTGTCGAATGATGTCTTGTTGGTGACATCATACAGCAGCAGGAGGGCTGAGATGGGAGGACAGGAGAGAGAGAGAGAGAGAGAGAGAGAGAGAGAGAGAGAGAGAGACAGATGAGAGAGAGAGAGACAGATGAGAGAGAGAGAGAGAGACAGATGAGAGAGAGAGAGAGAGAGAGACAGATGAGAGAGAGAGAGACAGATGAGAGAGAGGGGGGAGACGATGAATCAAGTGAATAAGCAAGTACAGCAACACCAAGTCAACGACTTATTAGAAGTGTCCCTCTGTTGTTCTCATGTTCATTTTCAGCGTAACTTTTGGCTCGGCCTCTTGAACCTCTCACCAATGAATACAGGATTCCCCTGCTTTTTCCTTTGAACGGAAGGCACGGACTCTGAGAGTCTGGTCATTGCTCGCCCCTGCTGGTTCTCTGTTGCCCTGATGGAGGTGAGTCTGCCTCTGTCCTGCAGTCTGAGCTCTCAGAGACAAGCTCTTCATCCAGCCCTCTCACTCACTGCACGCCCCACACACTGGACCAGTTCCACGGAGCGAGAACACTTCAGAACTGCTGTACACGTTTGCATGCCTCTGACTGTGTGCGCACCCCACTGTATGTGAATACGGTTTCTAGACTTGACTCAAACTCATTTTACAAAATGCATAACTCCACACCGGCCCATCTCCTCAGTCTGTTTCAGCCGACAGGCGACAGGCCTCTGTGTGTGTACGGTGCAGAACGGTGGCTTGTGAGGCTAAGTGCTTGCCAAGACTCAAACTCAGAGGGGAGATTGACGGAGGATCTTAGTGAGTCCTGTCAACACGACACTAGAGATGGGATGTGCTGAGCAAAGGAGATACAGCAGCTGGCGTGGGCTCCGTGGAGGCACGGCAGAGAGAAAGAACAGATGAACGGGTAAAGGGAGGGATGACGGAGGGAGGGAGAAACACGTGAGGGTAGGAAAAGCAACAAAGGAGTTCGATGGAGTCCTGACTAGAGGACGCACCAAACAAGCAGAGAGAGAGAGAGGGAGAGAGGGAGAGAGAGAGAGAGTGTGTGTGTGAGAGAGAGAGAGAGAGAGAGAGAGAGAGAGAGAGAGAGAGAGAGAGAGAGAGAGAGAGAGAGAGAGTGAGAGATATATATATAAAATATATATATATATATATATATATATATATATATAGAGAGAGAGAGAGAGAGAGAGAGAGAGAGAGAGAGAGAGAGAGAGAGAGAGGGAGAGAGAGAGCAAGAGACAGAGAGAGAGAACGGAAGAACAGGAAGGATGCGAGAGACAGAGAAGGAACTTGTGACCGAGAATAGACAAATGAAGAGGTGGGAGGATGCGATGCTTTGAAGAAGAATGAATCACCTCTTTTTGACTGTGGTATGAAATTCACTTAGAACTCTCTCACACACGTACACACACGTTTTTGAAAACAAGTGCCACTTCCACATTAAGGAAACTAGCTGCAGCCAGTCTCAGAGTTGCAGATGTTTGTTGTTATCGTCGTTAGTTGGAGCAAAGGAAAGAGCGGAGGAAGGAGGTGGAAAGAGCTGTGTTGATGACCGCCTCTCTCTCTCTCTCTCTCTCTCTCTCTCTCTCTCTCTATATATATATATATATATATATATATATATAGCGAGGACGATAGGACTCCAACATCAATCACTGAGGAGTGTCCGCGGGGCTCGTTCTGCAACATTGTTTGTCTTCGTCTGACACTCTGTCACTGTGGCCGCCCTGTGTCCCGCTCTCCTCTTGCTCTCTCCTGCCCTCGTGCTCCCGTTCTCTCTTTCTCAAATTCTTTCTCTCTCCTTTTCGACGACTCTCTTTCCCTTTCCATTGGTTTGTCTCTCTCACCAGTCTCTCTTTCCCTTCCTCTCATTCTATCGCTCTGTCTCTCGTTACTGATAGACGGCCTCAGTTGGTATTGATCAAAAGAAGCTTTCCATGCTTGGCTTACTGTCCGAAACATTGACATGTAAACACAAGCATCACCCTGGTGAAGTGATGGCAGGAGGAAGCAGCCCACCATCTGTTTGGAGCTTTGTGTGTGTGACAGACGTCAATACCCATTGGATTTCTACAGATGTGAGAGGGAGTCTGCTTTGTGTCTGTGTGTGTGTGTGTGTGAATCTGTACTTGTGTGAGTATCTGCGTCCGTGCGCGCGCGTGTGCAGACAGCCTTGTTGGGAGCAGATCTGTCGTGCTGGAACATCAGCCTCTGAGCTGGTCAAAGCACTGGAGCCTGGCATCCGGGTTCAGCACTCTGGCTTCACAAGGAACCATCTGCCTGTCTCACAGGGGCCTCTCAAGTTGTTTGGGTTCCACTAAAAAGTCCTGGAAAATCACATTCTCGAATGCTGTGGGCTCATAACACAGCAATTATGTATTTGAGGAGGATGAGCAATTTCCTATTGATATTTAAAATTGCTTGTATTCGTCCCGGCGGAGCTTCTGACAAGATACAGTACATGATCGAGGGATCCATCGGAACGCGTAGTATTTCAGATACAGAAAATCATCTGATAGAATCATCTGGGGAACTGTCCTCTGAGGAGGAGGAGAGAGGGGAGGATGAGAAGGAAGAAAAAAGAGATAACTTTTGACGAGGGGGTAAAGAGAGAAGTTGACTGGTAAAGATGACGTGGCGTCAGTGTCAAAATCGAGTCTAGTCCATTCAAATCTCGTTCTTTTTCTTTACAGGAAAAAAAAGGTGGAGGCAGGTGGAGGCGTTTGTGGTTGATACTGTATGCTGGGTGAAGGTTGAGATGTTTGCACAAAAACAATCCCTGGGTCAAGGGAACCATCTGACTTCTGGCCCCTTCCTGTGACTGAGGCCTTTGGGATGTGCGGTGGTCTGGAGCAGACAAGGACAACCATCTTCTCATCCCCTTCCAGCAACTCAACAGTGGTGTCTCAATCAGTGTAATCAATATCCCATCAGTCACCTCCCAGTGGGCCTGGGCTATACTTAGCCTCTTCAGAATCTCCCTGCCTTGGTATTCCCAGCAGTGTGACATGGAGGCTAATACATCTTGGTGCTTCAAAGGTGGATGGTGCAGACGCAGGTATGATCCCAGGGAAGGTGACTGCGACTGGGCTTGATGAAGGTTATCTCTCCCCCGCCTCCACCTCCTCCAGGACTGGAGGGAGGTAAGATTTGAGGGTTGCATGCAATTAGAGGAGATTGAACCAATGCAAACACACACGCAAGCTTTCCCCTTTCATCATGTGGAGTGTAGAGCCAGAGTGAACCGAAGGGATAGTGGCTTCACAGCCAATCAGACTTCCTCCCCCTCTCCCCCTTCCTCTTTCTCTCCCCATGTTCCTCCTCTATGCTCGCTCCTCATTTGCAATCTTCCTCCTCCTCCCCATGAGATAGTCAGACAATCTCCGACTTCAGCAACTTCTTTCTCCAGTCACCCTAATGAGCATGTGTGTGTGTGTGCGCGCGTGTGTGTCGGTGCGTGAGGGTATCAACTCTGTCACCCCGATCACACCTGATCCCGCAGCAGAAGTGTTGCTGTAGAGCCAGGATACACACTCTGGGTTGGGTCTTCCCCCGCCCTTATCCTGCTACACTCATCCTCATCCGTCCTCACCTATGAATAATGAATGGCCACACGCGACTCCAAAGTGACATCCAACACACAGGGAACCTGCTTTGTATGATTCCGTAATACCGTTCAGCCTCTCAGCCAATGAGAAGGAAAACACAAGAAGACATAGTAAACAAACAAGACAAACAATGACAAATAGTGGCAGTCAAATGGCACTCGCACAATAGACCCAACCAAATACATAATGTACAGGCAATACATGCAATTACATCATCAATCCAACATGCTTTAATGAAGTGGATCTGATATGTATATGAAGTCTGCACATTAGGTTGATGGGAAACATAAACTGGAGCATCTTTCTTATGTAATAGGGCTGAGTCCCATTTTGACAAGACCATGCTTACCGCTCTAACTATGCTACAGTTATCTTTGCGTGTGTGTATGTGTGTGTGTGTGCTGGCTTATGTAAGTGTGTTTGTGTATTTGTGTGTGCTACGAGTGAGTATCAACGTGAGTGTGTGTGTATGGTTGTGTTTGTGTGTATGTGAGCGTGTGTTTGTAGGTGTGTGTGTGCGTAAGCCTCACCATGGGCGTCACGGTAGTAGGCGTGGGTGACGCTGCGGAAGCGCTCCTGTCCAGCCGTGTCCCAGATCTGGGGGGGAGAAGAAGAGGAGGAGGGAGATGAGGAAGAGAAGGGAGATGAGGAAGAGGAGAGGACAGAGAGAGGAAGGCAGAAGGGAGAGGAGCAGGGGACGTGCGGCAGGATGGAGAGAACGGCCAAAGAGGTCAAAGAGAATGGAAGAAGGCAGGACCGAGGAAGAAGAGATGAGAAGAGAGGAGAGGAGAAGGAGGGTTGGAGACAGGACGCGGTCCGGGGGTAGGGTTCATGAATATTAATCACCGGTGGTCGCCTCCCTGATGGCCTCCTATCCAACCCCTGTGGACCTAAGCTAATTAAATAGCCTGATCTCCCTTCAGCCACAGCTGTCTCTCACCACCAGCCTGCCCAGCAACAACAACACTTCCTCCAGACCAGACCAGCGCTAGGTGATGACATTTTCACATGCTTCAAAGCCAACTTTGCACTATTTGCACACGTGAACACTGCGTGTGTTTTTGTGGCTTGCTATGCAGCTTCCTGTTCTCTACCGCTTATCTCCCTCACTCCTTTGCTTCCTCTTTCTCTATTATGCGACCCCCTCCCCCCATTCCTGTCTCCCCCATCTCTCTCTCTCTCTCTCTCTCTCTCTCTCTCTCTCTCTCTCTCTCTCTCTCTCTCTCTCTCTCTCTCTTCTCTCGCTCTTGCGAGTAGGCTTTGATCCCAGGTCTGGTTCCCATCTCCCTGGGACCCCCTCCCCCACGACCCATCCCTCAGTGGTAGCAAGGAATGGCATTAACATGAGGAACCAAATCATCGCACACAGCCTGGGGCCAATTAGCACCAACAAAAAATCTCCTTATTACGTAAGCCTTATTGCAGACTTCCAACGACCTCTAATCAGGCTTGTTTAGACTGATTGGTATAATTAGCAGCTCTATTTGACACAGAAGAAACAACTAAGCTAATAAACAACAATGCGTGCCTGATGAGGCTGGGGGTAGGAGGCCAGAGAATGAGGAGGCTAAAGGTTGAGAAGGATAGAGGCTGGGAAGGCAAGAGGCTGCAGAGACTAGAGGCTGGGAAGGCTAGAAGCTGTAGGATATAGGCTGGGGAGGGTAGAGGCTGGTTAGGCTAGATGTTGTAGGCTAAAGGCTGGGGAGGGTAGAGGTTGTAGAGACTAGAGGAGGAGGTTAGAGGCTGGGGAGGCTAGAGGCTGGGGAGTCGGTGAACGTTTGTGGGAGCTAATAGTCTGGACGAAGATTTATGGTAATTGAGCCACTAAATCCTGATTGTCCTTTAAATCTACTTTGTCTCTAAATGGGGAAATGTTTCGTGTTGATTGAATCAGGCAGCGAGCAGCAGAGGTCCACTTCATGTGGCGTTATTACCCCCGACAAAGCAGTGCATGCTGGGAGACTGAGAAGGCTGAGGTCGTTACTATTCACATATGCAGTGATGTAAGGTAAGGTACTCATGGTGTACTCGATTAAAGGCCACCAGCGCCAGTGAGCTGCTAGATTTCCGTTGGCATAACTGGTAGTGGTTGCACTTTACACATCCGAGGTGGCGTGCTCGATCCCATTGTTACATTTTGAGGCTCCATAACTTTCATTCCATTTCCTACCTGGAGCTTCACCTTCACTCCGTCAATGTTCAGCACTTTATTCTGAAACAGAAAACAAAAGAGATGATTGTGTGGATTGTCTAATTATGTTAACGAGAGAGA